>NC_069499.1:1597107514-1597122514 GCF_027579735.1 Bombina bombina
GTCAGTGCTTGTGTATCTATACATATGTGTGGTGTCAGCACGTGTGTCACTGTACATATGTGTGGAGTCAGTGCTTTTGTCTCTGTACACACGTGTGGTGTCAGTGCTTGTGTCTCTGTACATACGTGTGGTGTCAGTGCTTGTGTCTCTGTACACACGTGTGGTGTCAGTGCTTGTGTCTTTGTACATACGTGTGGTGTCAGCGCTTGTGTCTCTGTACATACGTGTGGTGTCAGCGCTTGTGTCTCTGTACATACGTGTGGTGTCAGTGCTTGTGTCTCTGTACACATGTGTGGTGTCAGCGCTTGTGTCTCTGTACATAAGTGTGGTGTCAGCGCTTGTGTCTCTGTACACACGTGTGGTGTAAGCGCTTGTGTCTCTGTACAGACGTGTGGTGTCAGTGCTTGTGTCTCTGTACATTCGTGTGGTGTCGGTGCTTGTGTCTCTGTACACACGTGTGGTGTCGGCGCTTGTGTCTCTGTACACACGTGTGGTGTCGGCGCTTGTGTCTCTGTACATACGTGTGGTGTCAGCGCTTGTGTCTCTGTACATACGTGTGGTGTCAGCGCTTGTGTCTCTGTACACACGTGTGGTGTCAGTGCTTGTGTCTCTGTACATATGTATGGTGTCGGTGCTTGTGTCTCTGTACATACGTGTGGTGTCGGTGCTTGTGTCTCTGTACATACGTGTGGTGTCGGTGCTTGTGTCTCTGTACACACGTGTGGTGTCGGCGCTTGTGTCTCTGTACACACGTGTGGTGTCAGTGCTTGTGTCTCTGTACATACGTGTGGTGTCAGCGCTTGTGTCTCTGTACATACGTGTGGTGTCAGCGCTTGTGTCTCTGTACACACGTGTGGTGTCAGTGCTTGTGTCTCTGTACATACGTATGGTGTCGGTGCTTGTGTCTCTGTACATACGTGTGGTGTCAGTGCTTGTGTCTCTGAACATACGTATGGTGTCGGTGCTTGTGTCTCTGTACACACGTGTGGTGTCAGCGCTTGTGTCTCTCTACCTACGCGTGCTGTCGGTGCTTGTGTCTCTGTACATATATGAGCTGTCAGCGCTTGTGTCTCTGTACATACGTGTGGTGTCAGTGCTTGTGTCTCTGTACACACGTGTGGTGTCAGCGCTTGTGTCTCTGTACATACGTGTGGTGTGAGTGCTTGTGTCTCTGTACATATGTGTGGTGTCAGCGCCTGTGTCTCTGTACACACGTGTGGTGTCAGTGCTTGTGTCTCTGTACATACGTGTGGTGTCAGTGCTTGTGTCTCTGTACACATGTGTGGTGTGAGTACTTGTGTCTCTGTACATACGTGTGGTGTCAGTGCTTGTGTCTGTGTACATACGTGTGGTGTCAGTGCTTGTGTCTCTGTACATACGTGTGGTGTCAGTGCTTGTGTCTCTGTACACACGTGTGGTGTGAGTGCTTGTGTCTCGGTACATACGTGTGGTGTGAGTGCTAGTGTCTCTGTACATACGTGTGGTGTCAGCGCTTGTGTCTCTGTACATACGTGTGGTGTCAGCGCTTGTGTCTCTGTACATACGTGTGGTGTCAGTGCTTGTGTCTCTGTACACTCGTGTGGTATCAGCGCTTGTGACTCTGTACACACGTGTGGTGTCAGCGCTTGTGTCTCTGTACATACGTGTGGTGTCAGCGCTTGTGTCTCTGTACACACGTGTGGTGTCAGCGCTTGTGTCTCTGTACATACGTGTGGTGTCAGTGCTTGTGTCTCTGTACACACGTGTGGTGTCAGCGCTTGTGTCTCTGTACATACGCGTGGTGTCAGCGCTTGTGTCTCTGTACACTCGTGTGGTATCAGCGCTTGTGACTCTGTACACACGTGTGGTGTCAGCGCTTGTGTCTCTGTACATACGTGTGGTGTCAGCGCTTGTGTCTCTGTACACACGTGTGGTGTCAGCGCTTGTGTCTCTGTACATACGTGTGGTGTCAGTGCTTGTGTCTCTGTACACACGTGTGGTGTCAGCGCTTGTGTCTCTGTACATACGCGTGGTGTCAGCGCTTGTGTCTCTGTACATACGTGTGGTGTCAGCGCTTGTGTCTCTGTACATACGTGTGGTGTCAGTGCTTGTGTCTCTGTACACACGTGTGGTGTCAGCGCTTGTGTCTCTGTACATAAGTGTGGTGTCAGCGCTTGTGTCTCTGTACACACGTGTGGTGTCAGTGCTTGTGTCTCTGTACATTCGTGTGGTGTCGGTGCTTGTGTCTCTGTACACACGTGTGGTGTCGGCGCTTGTGTCTCTGTACACACGTGTGGTGTCGGCGCTTGTGTCTCTGTACATACGTGTGGTGTCAGCGCTTGTGTCTCTGTACATACGTGTGGTGTCAGCGCTTGTGTCTCTGTACATACGTGTGGTGTCAGTGCTTGTGTCTCTGTACATACGTATGGTGTCGGTGCTTGTGTCTCTGTACATACGTGTGGTGTCGGTGCTTGTGTCTCTGTACATACGTGTGGTGTCGGTGCTTGTGTCTCTGTACATACGTGTGGTGTCGGTGCTTGTGTCTCTGTACACACGTGTGGTGTCGGCGCTTGTGTCTCTGTACACACGTGTGGTGTCAGTGCTTGTGTCTCTGTACATACGTGTGGTGTCAGTGCTTGTGTCTCTGTACATACGCGTGGTGTCAGCGCTTGTGTCTCTGTACACTCGTGTGGTATCAGCGCTTGTGACTCTGTACACACGTGTGGTGTCAGCGCTTGTGTCTCTGTACATACGTGTGGTGTCAGCGCTTGTGTCTCTGTACACACGTGTGGTGTCAGCGCTTGTGTCTCTGTACATACGTGTGGTGTCAGTGCTTGTGTCTCTGTACACACGTGTGGTGTCAGCGCTTGTGTCTCTGTACATACGCTTGGTGTCAGCGCTTGTGTCTCTGTACATACGTGTGGTGTCGGTGCCTGTGTCTCTGTACATACGTGTGGTGTCACTGCTTGTGTCTCTGTACATACGTGTGGTGTCACTGCTTGTGTCTCTGTACATACGTGTGGTGTCACTGCTTGTGTCTCTGTACATACGTGTGGTGTCAGCGCTTGTGTCTCTGTACACACGTGTGGTGTCAGCGCTTGTGTCTCTGTACACACGTGTGGTGTCAGCGCTTGTGTCTCTTTACATACGTGTGGTGTCAGCGCTTGTGTCTCTGTACACACGTGTGGTGTCAGCGCTTGTGTATCTATACATACGTGTGGTGTCAGTGCTTGTGTATCTATACATACGTGTGGTGTCAGCGCTTGTGTCTCTGTACATATGTGTGGAGTCAGTGCGTGTGTCACTGTACATACGTGTGGTGTCAGTGCTTGTGTATCTATACATACGTGTGGTGTCAGCACGTGTGTCACTGTACATATGTGTGGAGTCAGTGCGTGTGTCACTGTACATACGTGTGGTGTCGGTGCTTGTGTCTCTGTACATACGTGTGGTGTCAGTGCTTTTGTCTCTGTACACACGTGTGGTGTCAGTGCTTGTGTCTCTGTACATACGTGTGGTGTCAGTGCTTGTGTCTCTGTACACACGTGTGGTGTCAGTGCTTGTGTCTCTGTACATACGTGTGGTGTCAGCGCTTGTGTCTCTGTACATACGTGTGGTGTCAGCGCTTGTGTCTCTGTACACACGTGTGGTGTCAGTGCTTGTGTCTCTGTACACACGTGTGGTGTCGGCGCTTGTGTCTCTGTACATACGTGTGGTGTCAGCGCTTGTGTCTCTGTACATACGTGTGGTGTCAGCGCTTGTGTCTCTGTACATACGTGTGGTGTCAGCGCTTGTGTCTCTGTACATACGTGTGGTGTCAGCGCTTGTTTCTCTGTACATACGTGTGGTGTCAGCGCTTGTGTCTCTGTACATACGTGTGGTGTCAGCGCTTGTGTCTCTGTACATACATGTGGTGTCAGCGCTTGTGTATCTATACATACGTGTGGTGTCAGTGCTTGTGTCTCTGTACATACGTGTGGTGTCAGTGCTTGTGTCTCTGTACATACGTGTGGTGTCAGTGCTTGTGTCTCTGTACATACGTGTGGTGTCAGTGCTTGTGTCTCTGTACACACGTGTGGTGTCAGCGCTTGTGTCTCTGTACATACGTGTGGTGTCAGTGCTTGTGTCTCTGTACATACGTGTGGTGTCAGCGCTTGTGTCTCTGTACATACGTGTGGTGTCAGTGCTTGTGTCTCTGTACACATGTGTGGTGTCAGCGCTTGTGTCTCTGTACATACGTGTGGTGTCAGCGCTTGTGTCTCTGTACACACGTGTGGTGCCAGTGCTTGTGTCTCTGTACATACGTGTGTTGTCAGCGCTTGTGTCTCTATACACACGTGTGGTGTCAGTGCTTGTGTCTCTGTACATACGTGTGGTGTCAGTGCTTGTGTCTCTGTACATACGCATGGTGTCAGCGCTTGTGTCTCTGTACACTCGTGTGGTATCAGCGCTTGTGACTCTGTACACACGTGTGGTGTCAGCGCTTGTGTCTCTGTACACACGTGTGGTGTCAGTGCTTGTGTCTCTGTACATACGTGTGGTGTCAGTGCTTGTGTCTCTGTACATACGCATGGTGTCAGCGCTTGTGTCTCTGTACACTCGTGTGGTATCAGCGCTTGTGACTCTGTACACACGTGTGGTGTCAGCGCTTGTGTCTCTGTACATACGTGTGGTGTCAGCGCTTGTGTCTCTGTACACACGTGTGGTGTCAGCGCTTGTGTCTCTGTACATACGTGTGGTGTCAGCGCTTGTGTCTCTGTACATACGTGTGGTGTCAGCGCTTGTGTCTCTGTACATACGTGTGGTGTCAGCGCTTGTTTCTCTGTACATACGTGTGGTGTCAGCGCTTGTGTCTCTGTACATACGTGTGGTGTCAGCGCTTGTGTCTCTGTACATACGTGTGGTGTCAGCGCTTGTGTCTCTGTACATACGTGTGGTGCCAGTGCTTGTGTCTCTGTACATACGTGTGTTGTCAGCGCTTGTGTCTCTATACATACGTGTGGTGTCAGCGCTTGTGTCTCTGTACACACGTGTGGTGTCAGTGCTTGTGTCTCTGTACATACGTGTGGTGTCAGTGCTTGTGTCTCTGTACATACGCATGGTGTCAGCGCTTGTGTCTCTGTACACTCGTGTGGTATCAGCGCTTGTGACTCTGTACACACGTGTGGTGTCAGCGCTTGTGTCTCTGTACATACGTGTGGTGTCAGCGCTTGTGTCTCTGTACACACGTGTGGTGTCAGCGCTTGTGTCTCTGTACATACGTGTGGTGTCAGTGCTTGTGTCTCTGTACACACGTGTGGTGTCAGCGCTTGTGTCTCTGTACATACGTGTGGTGTCAGTGCTTGTGTCTCTGTACATACGTGTGGTGTCAGCGCTTGTGTCTCTGTACATACATGTGGTGTCAGTGCTTGTGTCTCTGTACACATGTGTGGTGTCAGCGCTTGTGTCTCTGTACATACGTGTGGTGTCAGCGCTTGTGTCTCTGTACACACGTGTGGTGCCAGTGCTTGTGTCTCTGTACATACGTGTGTTGTCAGCGCTTGTGTCTCTATACATACGTGTGGTGTCAGCGCTTGTGTCTCTGTACACACGTGTGGTGTCAGTGCTTGTGTCTCTGTACATACGTGTGGTGTCAGTGCTTGTGTCTCTGTACATACGCATGGTGTCAGCGCTTGTGTCTCTGTACACTCGTGTGGTATCAGCGCTTGTGACTCTGTACACACGTGTGGTGTCAGCGCTTGTGTCTCTGTACATACGTGTGGTGTCAGCGCTTGTGTCTCTGTACACACGTGTGGTGTCAGCGCTTGTGTCTCTGTACATACGTGTGGTGTCAGCGCTTGTGTCTCTGTACATACGTGTGGTGTCAGCGCTTGTGTCTCTGTACATACGTGTGGTGTCAGCGCTTGTTTCTCTGTACATACGTGTGGTGTCAGCGCTTGTGTCTCTGTACATACGTGTGGTGTCAGCACTTGTGTCTCTGTACATACATGTGGTGTCAGCGCTTGTGTATCTATACATACCTGTGGTGTCAGTGCTTGTGTCTCTGTACATACGTGTGGTGTCAGTGCTTGTGTCTCTGTACATACGTGTGGTGTCAGTGCTTGTGTCTCTGTACATACGTGTGGTGTCAGTGCTTGTGTCTCTGTACACACGTGTGGTGTCAGCGCTTGTGTCTCTGTACATACGTGTGGTGTCAGTGCTTGTGTCTCTGTACATACGTGTGGTGTCAGCGCTTGTGTCTCTGTACATACATGTGGTGTCAGTGCTTGTGTCTCTGTACACATGTGTGGTGTCAGCGCTTGTGTCTCTGTACATACGTGTGGTGTCAGCGCTTGTGTCTCTGTACACACGTGTGGTGCCAGTGCTTGTGTCTCTGTACATACGTGTGTTGTCAGCGCTTGTGTCTCTATACATACGTGTGGTGTCAGCGCTTGTGTCTCTGTACATACGTGTGGTGTCAGCACGTGTGTCACTGTACATATGTGTGGAGTCAGTGCGTGTGTCACTGTACATACGTGTGGTGTCAGCGCTCGTGTCTCTGTACACACGTGTGGTGCCAGTGCTTGTGTCTCTGTACATACGTGTGGTGTCAGCGCTAGTGTCTCTGTACACACGTGTGGTGTGAGTGCTTGTGTATCTATACATACGTGTGGTGTCAGCGCTTGTGTCTCGGTACATATGTGTGGTGTCAGCGCTTGTGTCTCATTACATATGTGTGGTGTCAGCGCTTGTGTCTCTGTACATACGTGTGGTGTCAGCGCTTGTGTCTATGTACATATGTGTGGTGTCAGCGCTTGTGTCTCTGTACATACGTGTGGTGTCAGCGCTTGTGTCTCTGTACATACGTGTGGTGTCAGCGCTTGTGTCTCTGTACATACGTGTGGTGTCAGCGCTTGTGTCTCTGTACATATGTGTGGTGTCAGCGCTTGTGTCTCTGTACATACCTGTGGTGTCAGTGCTTGTGTCTCTGTACATACGTGTGGTGTCAGTGCTTGTATCTCTGTACATACGTGTGGTGTCAGTGCTTGTGTCTCTGTACACTCGTGTGGTGTCAGTGCTTGTGTCTCTGTACACATGTGTGGTGTCAGTGCTTGTGTCTCTGTACACACGTGTGGTGTCAGAGCTTGTGTCTCATTACATATGTGTGGTGTCAGCGCTTGTGTCTCTGTACATACGTGTGTTGTCAGCGCTTGTGTATCTATACATACCTGTGGTGTCAGTGCTTGTATCTCTGTACATACGTGTGGTGTCAGTGCTTGTATCTCTGTACATACGTGTGGTGTCAGTGCTTGTGTCTCTGTACACACTTGTGGTGTCAGCGCTTGTGTCTCTGTACATACGTGTGGTGTCAGTGCTTGTGTCTCTGTACATACGTGTGGTGTCAGCGCTTGTGTCTCTGTACATACATGTGGTGTCAGTGCTTGTGTCTCTGTACACACGTGTGGTGTCAGCTCTTGTGTCTCTGTACATACGTGTGGTGTCAGCGCTTGTGTCTCTGTACACACGTGTGATGTCAGTGCTTGTGTCTCTGTCCATACATGTGGTGTCGGCACTTGTTTCTCTGTCCATACATGTGGTGTCAGCGCTTGTGTCTCTGTACATACGTGTGGTGTCAGCGCTTGTGTCTCTGTACACACGTGTGGTGTCAGTGCTTGTGTCTCTGTACTTACATGTGGGGTCAGCGCTCGTGTCTCTGTACACATGTGTGGTGTCGTTGCTTGTGTCTCTGTACACACGTGTGGCGTCAGTGCTTGTGTCTCTGTACATACGTGTGGTGTCAGTGCTTGTGTCTCTGTACATACGTGTGGTGTCAGTGCTTGTGTCTCTGTACATACGTGTGGTGTCAACGCTTTTGTCTCTGTACATACGTGTGGTGTCAGTGCTTGTGTCTCTGAACATACGTGTGGTGTCAGTGCTTGTGTCTCTGTACTCACGTGTGGTGTCAGCGCTTGTGTCTCTGTACACATGTGTGGTGTCAGCGTGTGTGTCACTGTACATACGTGTGGTGTCAGCGCTTGTGTCTCTGTACACACGTGTGGTGTCAGTGCTTGTGTCTCTGTACATACGTGTGGTGTCAGCGCTTGTGTCTCTGTACATATGTGTGGTGTCAGTGCTTGTGTCTCTGCACATACGTGTGGTGTCAGTGCTTGTGTCTCTATACATACGTGTGGTGTCAGCGCTTGTGTCTCTGTACATATGTGTGGTGTCAGTGCTTGTGTCTCTGTACATACGTGTGGTGTCAGTGCTTGTGTCTCTATACATACGTGTGGTGTCAGTGCTTGTGTCTCTGTGCACACGTGTGGTGTCAGTGCTTGTGTCTCTGTACATACGTGTGGTGTCAGCACTTGTGTCTCTGTACATACGTGTGGTGTCAGTGCTTGTGTCTCTGTACATACATGTGGTGTGAGTGCTAGTGTCTCTGTACACACGTGTGGTGTCAGCGCTTGTGTCTCTGTACATACGTGTGGTGTCAGCGCTTGTGTCTCTGTACACACGTGTGGTGTCAGTGCTGTGTCAGTGCTTGTGTCTCTGTACATACGTGTGGTGTCAGCGCTTGTGTCTCTGTACATACATCTGGTGTCAGTGCTTTTATCTCTGTACATACGTGTGGTGTCGGTGCTTGTGTCTATGTACATACGTGTGGTGTCACTGCTTGTGTCTCTGTACACACGTGTGGTGTCGGTGCTTGTGTCTCTGTACATACGTGTGGTTTCAGCGCTTGTGTCTCTGTACACACGTGTGCTGTCAGTGCTTGTGTCTCTGTACATACGTGTGTTGTCAGCGCTTGTGTCTCTGTACATACGTGTGGTGTCAGCGCTTGTGTCTCTGTACATACGTGTGGTGTCAGCGCTTGTGTCTCTATACACACGTGTGGTGTCAGTGCTTGTGTCTCTGTACATACGTGTGGTGTCAGCGCTTGCGTCTCTGTACATACGTGTGGTGTGAGTGCTTGTGTCTCTGTACATACGTGTGGTGTCAGCGCTTGTGTCTCTGTACATACGTGTTGTGTCAGTGCTCTTGTCTCTGTACATACGTGTGGTGTCAGTGCTTGAGTCTCTGTAAACATGTATGGTGTCAGCGCTTGTGTCTCTGTACACACGTGTGGTGTCAGTGCTTGTTTCTCTGTGCACACGTGTTGTGTCAGCACTTGTGTCTCTGTACACACGTGTTGTGTCAGCGCTTGTGTCTCTGTACACACGTGTGGTGTCAGTGCTTGTCATACATGTGCTGTCAGCGCTTGTGTCTCTGTACATATGTGGCATCACAACTACGATCATACCTTGGTCTCCTTAACTATTACCACTGTTTTCTTCCCCAGCTAGCCCATACGTTACACCCACTACATCAGCTTCTTGAGGCAAATCGACCCTGGTTGTGGAGCAGTGAATGCAATAAAGCCTTCCAGGAATCCAAGAACCTACTCCTGTGTTCCCGCATGTTAATGCACTATGATCTTCAGAAACCACTCATGATAGCATGTGATGCTTCGCCTTATGGTTTAGGGGCTGTATTGTCACACACAATGCCAGATGGGACAGACCGACCGGTAGCCTTTGCTTCCCGTTCTCTAACGACGGCAGAGAAGAACTATTCCAAATTAGACAAGGAAGCATTGGCCATTGTATGGGCTGTTAAGAAGTTCCATAACTATATTTATGGTAGACAATTTACTCTTTTAACTGACCATAAGCCACTGCTGACCATCTTTAATCCAAGGAAAGGAATTTCAACCACTACAGCGGCTAGATTGCAAAGGTATGCTCTAACTTTGGGGGCATATCATTACTCCATCAAATACCGGGCACATGATTCCCATGGCAATGCTGATGCCATGTACAGGCTTCCACTAATGAATTCCTTACCAGTTGTTCAAGAAAGCCTTCCAAGTGTGTGTTTTACGGGTATAGTACATGCCAAACAAATTGCAAAGGAGACAGCTTGTGATACTGAATTACAACTTCTGGCAAAGTATTTGAGAGATGGCTGGCCAAGAACTGGCTGTGATGTGCAGCGAGCATACATACTACGAGCGAAAGAACTCACACTCAGAAATGGATGTATTTTATGGGGTGAGAGAGTTCTGGTTCCTAATGGGCTACGGCAAGCTACGTTAAAACTCCTTCATGAAGGACACCCAGGCATTGTCAGAATGAAACAGAAGGCTAGGGGTCATGTTTGGTGGCCGGCCATTGATAAGGACATTGAGAACTATGTTATGGCATGCAAAGGGTGTGTTCAAGCTCAAGGACAGCTTCCACGAGGAGCTGTACAACCATGGGACTGGCCTACTACTCCTTGGGAGAGACTACATTTGGACTTTGCCGGTCCTATTGATGGAATCTCATACTTAATCATAATTGATGCACACTCTAAGTGGCCAGAAGTAATTCCAATGACAAGGACTACAACTACTGAAGTCATATCAGCATTAGAAAGACTGTTTTCAGTATTTGGGTTGCCAAGAAAACTGGTCACAGACAATGGTCCCCAGTTTGTGTCACAAGACTTCCAGAATTTTTTACATACGAATGGAATTCACCATCATCGGACGGCACAATATCACCCACCCACCAACGGGCAAGCAGAGAGATTTGTCCAAACCTTTAAAAGGGCACTGAAAGCTCTAAAAGCAGAGAAGCAGCTGAATGCTAAAAACATTTTACAATTTTTGCAACAATATAGGGTTACTCAACACCCCACCACGGGAGTTGCCCCAGCTCAACTATTGTTTGGCAGGAAGATCCGTACAAAGCTGGATTTAATCACACCAGATGTAGCAGAAACAGTCTGCATCATGCAAGATAAAATGAGAGTGGGAAAACCTTCACGGACCTACACAGAAGGAGACTTGGTTTGGTATAGGGTGTACCATACAGAGGAAAAATGGGCACCGGGTGTTGTTGCCCAGGTTGAGGGCCCAAAGATGTATGTGATAACCACTCAATCAGGTGTGTGTCGCCGCCATGTGAACCAACTACGACCACGGCTAGAGAGGAGAAAACAGGCTGGTGAGGACCATCACATAAAAATGCAATCAGACAATGACTTTGATATCTGGGGTGGTGTTTGGCATGATCCAAACACAGGCTCTGACTCAACTACAGTAGATGACTCAGAAATACCAGCCTCAGTAGAAGAACCTTGTAATGATGAGTCAGGAAATTCTATCCAGGACCACAATAGTTATGCTCATACTCCCAGGCAACGAACACCTGTTGTTCGTTGGTCTCCTGAAGTTAATCTCGGAGACACTCGTCGGAGACCACATGCAACATATCAGAGAAACTTTCGTCAACGTAAGAAACAAGAAGCAGCATTCACGTCCACAATACAAGAGGATGCTGGAGAAGACTGATTTATCTTACGGTTGTTGTTGTGCAGTTAAGTTTATAAAAAAAAAAAAAAGTAGGAAAGGAGATGTAGTGTTGTGCTTACTTCCTGGTTTGGTCAGATGGCACATTGAGGCTTCCATACAAAGATGATGTCATCAAGTGGGCTGTGCTTAAAATCAGAACAGTTCAGAGAAGCCATCTTGTGACAGTTTGTGATGCAGTTATAAAGTACAAGGACTGAACCTGAGGCTCTGACAATTGCTGATACTAATAAATGTAATGTCAGCTACAGATCACTGCAGAGGATACAGCATCAGCCATTCAGGAAGAGTAAGAACTGTCAGTTACACATTATAAGTTATATTGCAGTTATACAGTTATCAGTTACCCTGTGCTGCATACACAGTGTACAGGACTGATAATATAAGGTGTGCAGCAGCCAATCATTATACCGGACTATATATATATGTGTATCTATCCATATTACTGTGTGCAAATCTACAGGAGCACCTTGTTATGTCATCCAGTGAATAAAGTGCCAGTTACATTTAGAAGTTGCAAGTGCATCATTCATATAAAGAGTTAATGTTTGCTATATAAGGACATGACAAGCGCTTGTGTCACTGTACACACGTGTGGTGTCAACGCTTGTGTATCTGTACATACGTGTGGTGTCAGTGCTTGTGTATCTGTACATATGTTTGGTGTCGGTGCTTGTGTCTCTGTACATACGTGTGGTGTCAGTGCTTGTGTATCTGTACATATGTGTGGTGTCGGTGCTTGTGTCTCTGTACACACGTGTGGTGCCAGTGCTTGTGTCTCTGTACATACGTGTGGTGTCAGCGCTTGTGTCTCTGTACATACGTGTGGTGTCAGCGCTTGTGTCTCTGTATATACGTGTGGTGTCGGTGCTTGTGTCTCTGTACATACGTGTGGTGTCAGCGCTTTTGTCTCTGTACATACGTGTGGTTTCAGCGCTTGTGTCTCTGTACATACGTGTGGTGTCAGTGCTTGTGTCTCTGTTAATACGTGTGGTGTCACTGCTTGTGTCTCTGTACATACGTGTGGTGTCGGCGATTGTGTCACTGTACATAAGTGTTGTGTCAGCACTTGTGTCACTGTACATACGTGTGGTGTCAGTGCTTGTGTCTCTGTACATACGTGTGGTGTCGGCGCTTGTGTCACTGTACATACGTGTGGTGTCAGCGCGTGTGTCACTGTACATACGTGTGGTGTCGGCGCGTGTGTCTCTGTACACACGTGTGGTGTCGGCGCTTGTGTCACTGTACCTACGTGTGGTGTCGGCGCTTGTGTCACTGTACATACGTGTAGTGTCAGCGCTTGTGTCTCTGTACATACGTGTGGTGTCGGCGCTTGTGTCACTGTACATACGCGTGGTTTCGGCACTTGTGTCACTGTACATACGTGTGGTGTCGGCGCTTGTGTCACTGTACATACGTGTGGTGTCGGCGCGTGTGTCACTGTACATGCCTGTACTTACAGGTTTGTTCATTTTATGTTTGGCTATATTGGATTATATATACAATTCTTTTACAATCATTTGTGAAGTGTGTTTAGAGCCCTGTACATGAAACAAATGCAGCCCCTCAGGTGAGAAGGTCAAACAATTATACTAAAGAACCGCTTTACAGAAATCTTGCACAATTATGGGCTAGATTACAAGTGGTGCACTAACTGTTGTGCGCAAGCAAAAAGGGGTTTATCGCAGCTCTTTGCACAGATCAGAAGTAGTGAGCGTATAACAAGTTCTGGTGGGGAAGCGCAAGGTCTCTAACATCTACCTGCTCTGTGATGTTGTCATGGAGGAGTGGAAGAAGACTCCAGTGGCATCCTGTGAAGCTCTGGTGAATTCTATGCCCAAGAGGGTTAAGGCAGTGCTGGAAAATAATGGTGGCCACACAAAATATTGACACTTTGGGCCCAATTTGGACATTTCCACTTAGGGGTGTACTCACTTTTGTTGCCAATGGTTTAGACATTATTGGCTGTGCGTTGAGTTATTTTGAGGGGACAGTAAATTTACACTGCTATACAGGCTGTACACTCACTACTTTACATTGTAACAAAGTGTCATTTCTTCAGTGTTGTCACATGAAAAGATATAATAAAATATTTACACTGTTATACAGGCTGTACACTCACTACTTTACATTGTAACAAAGTGTCATTTCTTCAGTGTTGTCACATGAAAAGATATAATAAATATTTACACTGTTATACAGGCTGTACACTCACTACTTTACATTGTAGTGTCATTTCTTCAGTGTTGTCACATGAAAAGATATAATAAAATATTTACACTGTTATACAGGCTGTACACTCACTACTTTACATTGTAACAAAGTGTCATTTCTTCAGTGTTGTCACATGAAAAGATATAATAAAATATTTACACTGTTATACAGGCTGCACACTCACTACTTTACATTGTAACAAAGTGTCATTTCTTCAGTGTTGTCACATGAAAAGATATAATAAAATATTTACACTGTTATACAGGCTGCACACTCACTACTTTACATTGTAACAAAGTGTCATTTCTTCACTGTTGTCACATGAAAAGATATAATAAAATATTTACACTGTTATTCAGGCTGTACACTCACTACTTTACATTGTAACAAAGTGTCATTTCTTCAGTGTTGTCACATGAAAAGATATAATACAATATTTACACTGTTATACAGGCTGTACAATCACTACTTTACATTGTAATAAAGTGTCATTTCTTCAGTGTTGTCACATGAAAAGATATAATAAAATATTTACACTGTTATACAGGCTGTACACTCACTACTTTACATTGTAACAAAGTGTCATTTCTTCAGTGTTGTCACATGAAAAGATATAATAAATATTTACACTGTTATACAGGCTGTACACTCACTACTTTACATTGTAACAAAGTGTCATTTCTTCAGTGTTGTCACATGAAAAGATATAATAAATATTTACACTGTTATACAGGCTGTACACTCACTACTTTACATTGTAGTAAAGTGTCATTTCTTCAGTGTTGTCACATGAAAAGATATAATAAAATATTTACACTGTTATACAGGCTGTACACTCACTACTTTACATTGTAGTAAAGTGTAATTTCTTCAGTGTTGTCACATGAAAAGATATAATAAATTATTTACACTGTTATACAGGCTGTACACTCACTACTTTACATTGTAACAAAAGTGTCATTTCTTCAGTGTTGTCACATGAAAAAATATAATACAATATTTACACTGTTATACAGGCTGTGCACTCACTACTTTACATTGTAGTAAAGTGTCATTTCTTCAGTGTTGTCACATGAAAAGATATAATAAAATATTTACACTGTTATACAGGCTGTACACTCACTACTTTACATTGTAGCAAAGTGTCATTTCTTCAGTGTTGTGACATGAAAAGATATAATAAAATATTTACACTGTTATACAGGCTGTACACTCACTACTTTACATTGTAGTAAAGTGTCATTTCTTCAGTGTTGTCACATGAAAAGATATAATAAAATATTTACACTGTTATACAGGCTGTACACTCACTACTTTACTTTGTAACAAAGTGTCATTTCTTCAGTGCTGTCACATGAAAAGATATAATAAATATTTACACTGTTATACAGGCTGTACACTCACTACTTTACATTGTAACAAAGTGTCATTTC
>NC_069499.1:1597132514-1597137514 GCF_027579735.1 Bombina bombina
GCACAGGGGGTTGGGGTTGCACAGAATAGGGGTGAATCTGGTGTATATGAGCAGGCCGCAGGCCTGACGGGGAACACACCATCTGCGCAACAGGTCGCAGGGCCTCAGGCCGCAATTAGGCAGGCTGGGGGCAAGCGGCAAACCGCGAGTACATTGCGCCTAGTAGACGCCGCAGTAATGGATCACGTAGCAAGCGCAGCACCCAGCAGGGTGCGCGCGGGTCGCCCGCGGGCGTGGCCCTCAGCGGGGTCCCCCCGGGAGTAGTTACCAGAGCTTCTGCAGAAGGCATCGGTAGTCGTGCCCAGTTTAGTCAGGGCGTACCAATTGTTTCAGAAAGGGCAAGTGCAGTTTGCAGATGCTAATTTTGAATGTGAATGTGGTGTCTGAATGTGGCATAGAACGTAGGAGCCCCAGCCCATTAGGGTTTTTCATGATGATGTTGTTGGTGGGGCCTTCGTCTCCTTCCCTGGGTACTCCTCTCTCCCATTTTTCTTCACAGACTATTATGGATGATTATTATGGAGCCCAGGAGTGCCATGGTGCCACTGCAGGCCAGTTCCAGTGTTGGTGAAAGGGAGGAGCAGACCCAGGAACAACCATCCACATCTTCAGGTCCTTTGCCGGTGCAGCGCCTCATGGGAGCTGGCCGAGGAGGAACACAGCAGTACAGTCCAGGTGTTCGTGGCAAGGAGGAGTACAGCCGCCCCTCTTGGAACTGGTGAGACCATTTTATCTTTCGGGCATAGGGGCTTTAGTTCATCTTCGGATGATTTTTGGGTCTGAGTGAGTGATAGGTCCCTGGGGTCGGAGGCTAAAGAGCAGAAGGGAATGTATAAAATTGTTGATGTGGGTTGTCAAGGTGCGTAAGGCCATGGGTCCTCCCCCGCTTCCCTGGTTTCTCTCGCTAGGGCCCTGTGTTCATTGCAGACACCTCCTGCGCCAGCGGGGGGTGGCTGTCCCTGTGCGACAGATGGGCGTACAACGGTCAGGTATGGGGACAAGCACAAGCAGCCCTCATTAAGCCTTCTCGAGCATCTGAAGTCCAAAATTTGTTAGACGCATTCAAGAGGGTAAATATGTGCGTAGGTTCGAACTTTCGGCCAAAGTCTAACACCAGGAAGAAATGGCGGTGTTATATCGTTAAACTTCCCGATCGGGCTTTGAATATCTTCAAATATCAAGATGCCAGCTAAACCGCTTGCGAGCGGTTTCGGGAACGGGCATGGCGGGATTTTGTCGTCGCGTTCGGCGATAGATGGTTGGTAATCCCCTCCTGAATTTGGCGATGTAGATTCGTGGTTAGGGGCATAGTTCGGGCCCGAAAAGCCTTTTTTAGCCCGGGCAGGTATCTGCTGGGTTCCCGGGCAATTGCGCACCTTGGCGCTCTCAGCGGCGTCCCACAGGTATTTACTGCGCAGTTCCGGAATAAGCTCTGCCCCAAAGGGACGGCGTGTGTTTTGCCACGTGAGTAAGCATCGCGGGGTGGCCACTCCGGTTGGAGTGTAACAGATCCCACGATGCAGGCCGGTCGCAAGAGCAGCCTAGTTCCAGTTTCAAGCCTTTCACTGCCGGAAAGGGTGGCCACCCCACTGAGGGTAGCCGCAATTGGTAGCCGTAATTCGGATAGGAGGGTGGCTGCCTTGCTAGGCGGCGGCCTCCGGCAAGGATTCATTATCCCCTTCAGCTTCGCAGTATAGGGTCTATGAAATCGGCATACAAATTTCCTAGTGTTGCGAGGAAAAAGAGGGACAGGGGGATTTCTTTGGGCCGCATGGCTGGCTCAGTTGTGGAGATTACGATTCGAGGATTGGTTCCTCTCTCCTCTTGGGGTTGTTCCTAAGAGGGGGCCGGGTAAGTCCCGGCTCCTCCAGTACCTTTTTTTTTTTTTCACTAGCGCTAGTGTGGATTCACATTTCTCTGGGGTTAAACACCTACTTTTTGCATCAACGTCACGTTCTTTCACAGCCCCTCCTCCACTTGGTCCGGTAACGGATCTCACACGCCTTTGATTATTGCATTATTTTTTTCATTTTATATTGAAGTTTGAACGAATGTTTTTACACCATCATGTGCTGAGATTTTAATGTTTATTTGAAAGTTGATATATTGTTTATTGTCACACATCACATTGGTCTGATCTGAACCACAGTCCACACATTTTTTTCATCCACTGACAACCATATCTAGAACGCCAAAGTCAGGTAACCGACTTATTAATCTATCCTAAACACACATAAGAACTTTGAAGATAGCTACATTCAAGGTTTTGTATAACTAAAGTAGCCAGGTACAAAACTCCTGGAATATTTCATGGATCCATGAACAGAATTTTACTGTATTTATATATGAACATTGTGTTTTAACATTTTATCTGTGATTTTAATTTGAATGTATATGGAATAAATTATTCGCCAGAATTTAGTTTCCAGCCTTTTAAGCTATTCAGCGCTTACTATCGCCCCCTATTCTGTTACCTACTATTTAGCCTGCTAGGAGGCTAATCTGTTAGTAAGCTTAAGGCCTTTTTATAAACTTTAGCGCTCGGTACACACACCTAAGTATGTGGTATCAGCATTTCAGATGCTTCCCATTCATCCCTCCTCCTTACGCCCAGGGGATGTTGGCGTGAGGGCAAGTATTTTGTGGACAAAGAGCTTGCCTATGAGCTTTTCTATATCATGTGCTCATTTTGAAGCCTTCAGAGCTTCTTACACTGGGCCATCTCAGTGATTGCTGTTTTGATGACCTGGCACATTGCCTGGACGATGTCCTGCTGTTTGGATATGCTGGATATGCTGTGTGTGCTTTCCTGATGAAAGTGATTCGATTTTGCTGGCCAGAATTGGTGTCCCTGGCGGAGGGTAAGGCCCAGTGCCTTTGCACGTGCCTTACCTTTTTGGGTATCAAGATTGACTCATTTGTTAATGCAGCGTCATTTGCTATGAGATACGATTGCCCGTATGGTTGGTACGGTTCGGGAAATCGGATCCTTTGTTGGTTCCATGAAGGATCTCCAGACCATGCTGATTCTTCTGAATTTCGCCGGTAGGATTATTCCTATAAGCAGAAATTTTCTTCGGCGACTCGAAGGGCGTCGTGTGGCGAGCGGTCACAAGTGAGTGAGTTTTGTGTAATGGCAGAAATGTTTGATGACTTGGCAGTATGGGGACAATTCTGGAACCATTTTTAATGAGATCTGCTCACGGGCGAAGTCTGTTCCTTCCAACATGGTAATTCAGTTGTTTACTGATGCAGCAGGGTCTCACGGGTGGGGGGTCCTTCTTGCCCGGTCACTGGAGTGCCGGTCCATGGCCTCGGTCATGGGTTCTAAGGGGCTCGTTAAGAAGTTTAGCCTGTTAGAGCTCCCCCCCCCATTATTATTGCCTTTGAGGCCTTGCGTGAGCAGCTAAGGGATCAGGAGGTCGTGTTCTGGATGGATAACAAGAGCGTCATGTTGCTGTTAACATGCTCTCGTGGGGATCTCCCGCGGTAGTGCGGTACCCTCGCATGCTGGTGCTGAAGTCTCTGCACCCGGCGTCCAGAATAGAATTGCTGACGCGCTCTTTCGTTTCAATGGAAAGCATTCTATGCGTTGGCTCCTCAGGCGGACATTGAGTAGTTTGTTCCTATTATTTATGGCAGGTAGCGCCGGTGGGTGATTTTTGATTGCCATGATCCGTTCTTCGCTGGCCCTCTCTACTTGGACCGCTTAGGTGAAGCATTGGTCTAAATAGATCACCTTCTGTGATAGGATGAGCCGGCCATCTTGAGGTGTTGTCCAATGGGGTCTTTAGGGACGGATCAACGAGCTTAAAGGTAATGGGGTTTTTCTAAAGGGTCAGTCGGATCTCGGCTGACTGCCGTGTCCTTCTTCTGTAAATTTATGGCCTCTCGGCTCTTCAAGAACCTTCCTGGTCGGGCAGGTGTTGAGGGGCTGGGGGGCGTATGGTGCCCAGAACAAGGGACGTTAGGGAGCCCGTTCCATCAAGAGATTGGTTCCTGTGTCGAACTGTGCCTGTGGTGGGTTCTCATGCCGACAAGGGTACCCGTTCTCCGCTGCCTTTGGGCTGGTCTTTTCACGGGGCACTAGGGTGGTACAAGCCCGGGGGTCTGTAGGCCTCCTCATGTCAAGAACGACGAGTCATATGATCTAATTTTCCTTTCCAGATCAAAGACAGACCAAGAAGGGAAAGGAGGTGGACATTTTAACCTGCCACGTGGGCCCAGTTTGTTGCCCAGCCAGGTTGCTTAGGACCTATATGGACGCGATCCGGAGGGTACATTACAATTTCTGGTTCACGAGGACGGTTCCCCGTTGACCAGATGTCAATGCAGGAGAGGCCTGAGCTGGGCAGCATGGAAAGCGGGCCTTGACCCAAGGGTCATTGCCCCCACTCCTTCAGGGTTGGAGCGTCTTCCGCTGCCGCGGGTTTGTGTTGGTCTGCCGACCACATTAAGGGCGTTGGGGAGATGGAGGTCTAAGAGATACATGTTGTATGTTAGGCCATTAACAATATGAATGTTTTGTTTTCTTATGTTGCGATGTTCCCAGTTAACTGTTGTTTCTTTACAGGGCCAAGAGATGGTCCACTGAGACTGCTGATCGTGGGTCACTCCTACATTCACTGGGCGGAGCTGAGAGCGATCGCAAGCCCTGACGGGCAACAACTGGGTCCCCCCCCCATTAGGTCACTGTTAGGTGGCTAGGTCGTAGGGGTTTGAGTTGGCAGGATCTGCCTGGGTTGCTGCACGGGGCATTGCACAGGTGGGACAAACCCCAAGTTATGATCATTCCCGCACATGGTAGTGATATGGGGCTCCTGCCGTGCAAACTGCTCAGTGGGGTGATTCAGTCTGATTTGTACACTTTCCAGACATGGATCCCAATGTTAAGATAGGGTGGCCAATAGCATCCCCAGAATTGAGTGGTGCCATGTGCAGCCCACAGGGTGGCCTTTCAGGTCAGAAAGAAACTGAACAGGGAGGTTAGGATTTTGTCC
>NC_069499.1:1597144778-1597269765 GCF_027579735.1 Bombina bombina
ATTTTTCTATATACAAGATAAATATTAGTTATGTCACAGTCGACCGATATCTCGACAAATCCACCGTCACCAAGTCAACTTAGCAAGTGAGATACATGATCGATGACCACACACGTCATTTGCTGTAAGTGCTGGTGACAAGTGACCTGGCACCCGCTGCCCTCAGCCGGTGATTTCCTACAACTAATGCTACAAAGCTCCCTTTTGTCTTAACAGCAGAACGTCCTGTTCTAAAGTCTCTGTCAGAAATGATTGTCCCTTTTGTGTTGCTCTGAATATCCCTATGTCGCTCAGGACTTTGTGCACGAGCCTTTAACTCTATGTGGTCTGGTTATCTAGTCAATATAATTCTATATGGGCTGATAGCAGCTGGGGTGTGAGGGAGAGACACATTGTGCATAATCTCTCTACATGCAGACGGGTTTCTGATTATTGGCGGCTGCACAATATATCCTGGTCTTATTTTTTTCTCTCTGCTACTTTTGCCGATTCTCAGTCTGTCTCTCCTCTAAATGATTGGAGTTATAATCACCTCAGAACATTATAAGTATTAAATCCTCCAATAAATAATTATGTGCATGTGCAGGGCTATTGTTTCAGTATTTAGCCACTGACATATAACACAATGTAATAATGTGCTTGTGCAGTGCTATTATTTCAGTATTTAGCCACTGACATATAACACAATGTAATAATGTGCTTGTGCAGTGCTATTATTTCAGTATTTAGCCACTGACATATAACACAATGTAATAATGTGCTTGTGCAGTGCTATTATTTCAGTATTTAGCCACTGACATATAACACAATGTAATAATGTGCTTGTGCAGTGCAATTATTTTAGTATTTAGCCACTGACATATAACACAATATAATAATGTGCTTGTGCAGTGCTATTATTTTAGTATTTAGCCACTGACATATAACACAATATAATAATGTGCTTGTGCAGTGCAATTATTTTAGTATTTAGCCACTGACATATAACACAATATAATAATGTGCTTGTGCAGTGCAATTATTTCAGTATTTAGCCACTGACATATAACACAATATAATAATGTGCTTGTGCAGTGCTATTATTTCAGTATTTAGCCACTGACATATAACACAATATAATAATGTGCTTGTGCAGTGCAATTATTTCAGTATTTAGCCACTGACATATAACACAATATAATAATGTGCTTGTGCAGTGCAATTATTTTAGTATTTAGCCACTGACATATAACACAATATAATAATGTGCTTGTGCAGTGCAATTATTTTAGTATTTAGCCACTGACATATAACACAATATAATAATGTGCTTGTGCAGTGCAATTATTTTAGTATTTAGCCACTGACATATAACACAATATAATAATGTGCTTGTGCAGTGCTATTATTTTAGTATTTAGCCACTGACATATAACACAATATAATAATGTGCTTGTGCAGTGCTATTATTTCAGTATTTAGCCACTGACATATAACACAATATAATAATGTGCTTGTGCAGTGCTATTATTTCAGTATTTAGCCACTGACAAATAACACAATATAATAATGTGCTTGTGCAGTGCTATTATTTCAGTATTTAGCCACTGACAAATAACACAATATAATAATGTGCTTGTGCAGTGCAATTATTTTAGTATTTAGCCACTGACATATAACACAATATAATAATGTGCTTGTGCAGTGCTATTATTTCAGTATTTAGCCACTGATATATAACACAATATAATAATGTGCTTGTGCAGTGCTATTATTTCAGTATTTAGCCACTGATATATAACGCAATCTAATAATGTGCTTGTGCAGTGCTATTATATCAGACATCACTAGGTTATATAAGTAACATTAATATATACTATGGGCGCGATCCGATAAACATCGTAGTTTGCGGCGCAAGCGAGGGAACCCGCGTCGCCGCAGTTTCAGCTCGCAACTCGAGCTATCCCATATACGGCGCCGTCAGATGCTAACGTGCCGTAAGTCGGATAAACCAGCGATGTCCAGAAATCAGCGCAAGTACAAATTTCTGGCGTCGCCAGTGACTTGCGGCACGTTAGAAACTGCCGGCGCCTACAAAACCTGACTAAAGTCTAAATCACCTGCACTGTCTAACACGCCTCCCTAACATAGCCCGACAAGTCTAACCCTCTATCCGCTATCCCCCCTCACTATCCTAACAATAAAATAAATGTATTAACCCCTAAACCGCCTCTCCCGGACCCCGCCGCTAACTAATAAAGTTATTAACCCCTAAACCGCCGCTCCCAAACCCCGCCGCAACCTAATAAAGTTATTAACCCCTAAACCGCCGCCAGCTATATTAAATCTATAACCCCCTAAAGTGAGCCCCTACCCCGCCACTATCTATTTTAAAATTATTAACCCCTAATCTAATCCCCCTACACCGCCGCCAGCTATATTAACTATATTAACCCTAATTATATTAGGGTTAATATAGTTAATATCGTTATTATATTATATATATATTAAGTATAATAACCCTATCTAACTCTAACATCCCTAACTAAACTCTTATTAAAATAAATCTAATTAATATTAATATTATTAATTAAAATATTCCTATTTAAATCTAAATACTTACCTATAAAATAAACCCTAAGATAGCTACAATATAATTAATAATTACATTATAGCTATGTTAGGGTTTATATTTATTTTACAGGTAAATTGTTAATTATTTTAACAAGGTCTAATAGCTATTAAATAGTTATTAACTATTTAATATCTACCTAGTTAAAATAATTACCCAATTACCTGTAAAATAAATCCTAACCTAAGTTACAAATACACCTACACTATCAATAAATTAAATAAACTACAAATATCTATTTAAAATACAATTAAATAAACTAAACTAAATTACAAAAAAAACAAACACTAAATTACAAAAAATAAAAAAAAGATTACAAGATTTTTAAGCTAATTACACCTATTCTAAGCCCCCTAATAAAATAATAAAGCCCCCCAAAATAAAAAAATTCCCTACCCTATTCTAAATTAAACAAGTTCAAAGCTCTTTTACCTTACCAGCCCTTAAAAGGGCCTTTTGTGGGGGCATGCCCCAAAGAAAACTGCTCTTTTGCCTGCCAAAAAAAACACACAATACCACCCCCCAACATTACAACCCACCACCCACATACCCCTAATCTAACCCAAACCCCCCTTAAATAAGCCTAACACTACCCCCATGAAGATCTCCCTACCTTGTATTCACCCAGCCGGGCCGAACTCCTCATCCGATCCGGCCGATGTCTTCCAGCAAGCGGCAGTGAAATCTTCTTCCATCCGGGCGATGTCTTGAAGCAAGCGGCAGAGAGTCTTCTTCCATCGGCGACGTCTTCAAGCAAATCGGCATCTTCAATCTTCTTTCTTCGCTCCTCCGCCGCGGAGCATCCATCCGGCACGACGACTTCCCAACGAATGAGGTTCCTTTAAATGACGTCATCCAAGATGGCGTCTGTTGAATTCCGATTGGCTGATAGGATTCTATCAGCCAATCGGAATTAAGGTAGAAAAATCTGATTGGCTGATTGAATCAGCCAATCAGATTCAAGTTCAATCCGATTGGCTGAACCAATCAGCCAATCGGATTGAACTTGAATCTAATTGGCTGATTCCATCAGCCAATCAGAATTTTCCTACCTAAATTACGATTGGCTGATAGAATCCTATCAGCCAATCGGAATTCGAGGGACGCCATCTTGGATGACGTCCCTTAAAGGAACCGTCATTCGTCGGGAAGTCGTCGGTGAAGATGGATGGATCCGCGCTGGAGGTCTTGAAGATCAGCCGGTCGTCATCGGATTGAAGAACATAGAAGATGCGGCATGGATGAAGATGTTTGCCGGTCCGGATGTCCTCTTCTGCCCGCTTGGATCAAGACTTCAGCCGGAGGATGGACGTCACTCTTCAGCCCCTGCTTGGTCTTGGATCAAGATTTCGGAGGCTTGGATCAAGACTTTGGTGGACGGATCGGTGAACCTGGCATGGTGAAGATAAGGTAGGGAGATCTTCAGGGGCTTAGTTTTAGGTTTATTTAAAGGGGGTTTGGGTTAGATTAGGGGTATGTGGGTGGTGGGTTGTAATGTTGGGGGGGTATTGTATGTTTTTTTTTACAGGCAAAAGAGCTGAATTATTTGGGGCATGCCCCGCAAATGACCCTTTTCAGGGCTGGTAAGGTAAAAGAGCTTTGAACATTTTTAATTTAGAATAGGGTAGGGCATTTTTTTATTTTTGGGGTCTATGTTATTTTATTAGGGGGCTTAGAGTAGGTGTAATTAGTTTAAAATTGTTGTAATATTTTTCTAATGTTTGTAAATATTTCTTAGTTCTTTTTTATTTTTTGTACTTTAGTAAGTTTATTTAATTGTATTTATTTGTAGGTATTGTATTTAATTAATTTATTGATAGTGTAGTGTTAGGTTTAATTGTAGATAATTGTAGGTAGTTTATTTAATTAATTTATTGATAGTGTAGTGTTAGGTTTAATTGTAACTTAGGTTAGGATTTATTTTACAGGTAATTTGTAATTATTTTAACTAGGTAACTATTAAATAGCTATTGTACCTGGTTCAAATAAATACAAAGTTGCCTGTAAAATAAATATTAATCCTAAAATAGCTATAATATCATTATAATTTATATTGTAGCTATATTAGGGTTTATTTTACAGGTAAGTATTTAGATTTAAATAGGAATAATTTATTTAATAAGAGTTAATTGATTTCGTTAGAAAAAGTTAAATTATATTTAATTTAGGGGGGTGTTAGGGTTAGGGTTAGAATTAGCTTTAGGGGTTAAAAAATGTATTAGGTCAGCAGATTAGGGGTTAATACTTGAAGTTAGGTGTCGGTGATGTTAGGGAGGGCAGATTAGGGTTTAATACTATTTATTATAGGGTTATTGAGGCGGGAGTGAGGCGGATTAGGGGTTAATACATTTATTATAGTAGCGGCGAGATCCAGTCGGCAGATTAGGGGTTAATAAATATAATATAGGAGTCAGCGGTGTTAGGGGCAGCAGATTAGGGGTACTTAGGGATAATGTAGGTTGCGGCGGTGTACGGAGCGGCAGATTAGGGGTTAATAATAATATTCAGGGGTCAGCGTTGCGGGGGCGGCAGATTAGGGGTTAATAAGTGTAAGGTTAGGGGTGTTTAGACTCGGGGTTCATGTTAGGGTGTTAGGTGCAGACTTAGGAAGTGTTCCCCATAGGAAAGAATGTAGCTGCGTTAGGAGCTGAACGCTGCTTTTTTGCAGGTGTTAGGTTTTTTTTCAGCTCAAACAGCCCCATTGTTTCCTATGGGGGAATCGTGCACGAGCACGTTTTTTAAGCTGGCCGCGTCCGTAAGCACCGCTGGAATTTAGAGTTGCAGTGGCGGTAAATATGCTCTACGCTCCCTTTTTGGAGCCTAACGCAGCCATTCTGTGAACTCTAAATACCAGCGGTATTTAAAAGGTGAGGGAGAAAAAAAGCCAGCATAGCTAATGCACCCCTTTGGCCGCAGAACTCTAAATCTAGCCGTAAGTACAGTACACTAACCTAACCTAACACCCCCTAACCTAACATCCCATTAAATAAACCCAAATTACCTAAACTAATATATTCTAAAGTTACAAAAAATAAAAAAACTAACGGCCAGATTACGAGTTTTGCGTTATGAGCTGTGCGGTGCTAACGAGCAGTTTTCTCTCACCGCTCACTTACCTGCAGCGCTGGTATTACGGGTTTTAAAAAACCCGGCGTTAAAAGGCAAGAAGTGAGCGTAGAGCAAAATTGAGCTCCATACCGCACTTCAATACCAGCTCTGTTTAAGTCACGTGCACGATTTCCCCATGGGGAAACTAAAGTTATGTTTACACCTAACACCATAACATGAACCCCAAATCTAAACACCCCTAATCTTACACTTATTAACCCCTTATCTGCCGCTCCAGACACTGCCGCCACCTACATTATACTTATTAAACCCTGCCCCCAAAATCGCCGCCACCTACATTATATTTATTAACCCCTAATCTGCTGCCCCCAATGTCGCCGCAACCTACCTACACTTATTAACCCCTAATCTGCTGCCCCCAACGTCGCTGCCACTATATTAAATAAATTAACTAAATTAAAAACAATTAAATAAATTAAATTAGCTAAATCACAAAAAAAACCACTAAATTACAGAAAATAAAAAACAAATGACAGATCTTTAAACAAATTACACCTAATCTAATAGCCCTATCAAAATAAAAAAGCCCCCCCAAAATAAAAAAAAACATTAGCCTAAACTAAACTATCAATAGCCCTTAAAATGGCCTTTTGCGGGGCATTGCCCCAAAGTAATCAGCTCTTTTATCTGTAAAAAAAAATACAAACAACCCCCCCAACAGTAAAATCCACCACCCACACAACCAACCCCCAAATAAAATACTAACTAAAAAACCTAAGCTCCCCATTGCCCTGAAAAAGGGCATTTGGATGGGCATTGCCCTTAAAAGGGCATTTAGCTCTATTGCAGTCCAAAGCCCTAACCTAAAAATAAACCCACCCAATACACCCTTAAAAAAACCTAACACTAACCCCCCGAAGATCAACTTACTGTTCTGAAGACCGCACATCCATCCTCAAGGAAGTGGCAGAAGTCTTCATCCAACCGGGCCGAAGTCCTCAACGAAGCCTGGAGAAGTCTTCATCCAAGCCGGGCAAAGTGGTCCTCCAGACGGCATCTTCTATCTTCATCCATCCGACACGGAGCGGGTCCATCTTCAAGACATCCGACGCGGAGCATCCTCTTCATCCGGAGTCTTCTTACTGAATGACAGTTCCTTTAAATGACGTCATCCAAGATGGCGTCCCTTAGATTCCGATTCTATCAGCCAATCGGAATTAAGGTAGAAAAAATCCTATTGGCTTGGATGAAGACTTCTCCCGGCTTTGTTGAGGACTTCTCCCGGTTTCGTTGACAATGGATGTCGGCTCTTCAAAACTGTAAGTGGATCTTTGGGGGTTAGTGTTAGGTTTTTTTAAGGGTTTATTGGGTGGGTTTTAGTTTTAGATTAGGGTTTGGGCAGCAATAGAGCTAAATGCCCTTTTCAGGGCAATGGGGAGCTTAGGTTTTTTTAGTTAGGGTTTTATTTGGGGGGTTGGTTGTGTGGGTGGTGGGTTTTACTGTTGGGGGGTTGTTTGTATTTTTTTTTTACAGGTAAAAGAGCTGATTTCTTTGGGGCAATGCCCCACAAAAGGCCCTTTTAAGGGCTATTGGTAGTTTAGTTTAGGCTAGGGTTTTTTTTTATTTATAGGGGGATTTTTTATTTTGATAGGGCTATTAGATTAGGTGTAATTAGTTTAAATATCTGTAATTTGTTTTTTATTTTGTGTAATTTAGTGGTTTTTTTTGTGATTTAGCTAATTTAATTTATTTAATTGTTTTTAATTTAGTTAATTTATTTGTGTAATTTAGTGGGGGTTTTTTTTTTTGTAATTTTGGTATTTGTATTTAATTTTGTTAATAGTGATGTCGCAAACCTAAAAAATTGGGTTCGCGAACAGTGAACGCAAACTTCCACAAAAGTTTGCTAACGGGAGAACCGGGCGAACCGCCATAGACTTCAATAGGCAGGCGAATTTTAAAACCCACAGGGACTCTTTCTGGCCGCAATAGTGATGGAAAAGTTGTTTCAAGGGGACTAACACCTGGACTGTGGCATGCCGGAGGGGGATCCAAGGCAAAACTCCCATGGAAAATTACATAGTTGATGCAGAGTCTGGTTTTAATCCATAAAGGGCATAAATCACCTAACATTCCTAAATTGTTTGGAATAACTTGCTTTAAAACATCAGGTATGATGTTGTATCGATCAGGTAGTGTAAGGGTTACACCCGCTTCACAGTGCGCAGTGTAGGTGATATACCTGCCCTGACCATGCTTTGCAGACCAGGTATCAGTGGTCAGATGGACCCTTGCCCCAACACTGTGTGCCAGACATGCCATTATAGCAGACTTATATGGCTTTGGCGTTGCTTTTTGTTAATTAGAAGGCTGCTAAATGCCACTGCGCACCACACGTGTTTTATGCCCAGCAGTGAAGGGGTTAATTAGGGAGCATGTAGGGAGCTTGTAGAGTTAATTTTAGCTTAAGTGTAGTGTAGTAGACAACCCAAAGTATTGATCTAGGCCCATTTTGGTATATTTCATGCCACCATTTCACCGCCAAATGCGATCAAATAAAAAAAAATTGTTCACTTTTTCACAAACTTTAGGTTTCTCACAGAAATTATTTACAAACAACTTATGCAATTATGGCATAAATGGTTGTAAATACTTCTCTGGGATCCCCTTTGTTCAGAAATAGCAGACTTATATGGCTTTGGCGTTGTTTTTTGGTAATTAGAAGGCTGCTAAATGCCACTGCGCACCACACGTGTTTTATGCCCAGCAGTGAAGGGGTTAATTAGGTAGTTTGGAGGGTTAATTTTAGCTTTAGTGTAGAGATCAGCCTCCCACCTGACACATCAGACCCCCTGATCACTCCCAAACAGCTCCCTTCCCTCCCCCACCCCACAATTGTCCCCGCCATCTTAAGTACTGGCAGAAAGTCTGCCAGTACTAAAATAAAAGGTTTTTAAATTTTCTTTATTTTTTTTAGCATATTTACATATGCTGTGGTGTAGCATCCCCCCTTAGCCCACAACCTCCCTGATCCCCCCCAAAACAGCTCTCTAACCCTCCCCATCTGCCTTATTGGCGGCCATCTTGGGTACTGGCAGCTGTCTGCTATTATTTCACAGTCAAATTTTTTTTAATTTTTTTTTAAATGTACACTACTGTTACACCAGATATGAGCGGTGGCACTGGGCAAGTGGGCACAGTATAAGCTGTGAGCCTGAGCTGGCAGGCAGGCAACTGCAATTAGATTACACAGGAAAAAAAAAAAAAAAGCAGACTGATGTTCTAGCCCTAAAAAGGGCTTTTTGGGGTGCTGTCCTTACAGCAGAGATCAGATGAGTCCCTCAGGACTGTAGTGGACACTGAATACACTAGCCTAGCTATCGATTTCCCTATTAAATCAGCAGCAGCTACACTGTCCCTCCTCTCACTAAGAATGCAGCTTCCAAATGAATCTAAAATGGATGCTGTCCAGGAGGTGGGAGGGTCTGGGAGGGAGAGTCTGCTGCTGATTGGCTGTAATGTGTATTCTGACTGTGAGGTACAGGGTCAAAGTTTACTCAATGATGACGAATAGGGGGAGGATCGAACATCGCATATGTTCGCCCACCGAGGTGAACGTGAACATGTTATGTTTGCCGGGAACTATTCGCCGGCGAACTATTCGCGACATCACTATTTGTTAATTGTATTTAATTTAGGTGTTAGTGTAACTAAGGTTAGGTTTTATTTTACAGGTAAATTTGTATTTATTTTAGCTAGGTAGTTAGTAAATAGTTAATAACTATTTAATAACTATTCTACCTAGTTAAAATAAATACAAACTTGCCTGTAAAATAAAAATAAACCCTAAGCTAGCTACAATGTAACTATTAGTTATATTGTAGCTATCTTAGGGTTTATTTTACAGGTAAGTATTTAGTTTTAAATAAGAATTATTTAGTTAATGATAGGAATTTTTAATTAGATTTATTTTAATTATATTTAAGTTAGGGGATGTTAGGGTTAGGTTTAGACTTAGGTTTAGGGGTTAATAACTTTAGTATAGGGGGGGCAGCAGATTAGGGGTTAATAAATGTAGGTAGGTGGCGGCGATGTTAGGGGCGGCAGATTAGGAGTTAATAATATTTAAATAGTGTTTGAGATGCGGGAGGGCGGTGGTTTAGAGGTTAATATTTTTATTATAGTGGCGGCGGTGTCTGGAGTGGCAGATATGGGGTTAATAAGTATAATGTAGGTGTTGGCGATGTCGGGGCGGCAGATTAGGGGTTAATAAGTGTAGGATTAGGGGTGTTTAGACTCGGGTTCATATTAGGGTGTTAGGTGTAAACATAAATTTTCTTTCCCCATAGGAATCAATGGGGCTGCGTTACAGAGCTTTACGCTGCTTTATTGCAGGTGTTAGACTTTTTCTCATCCGGCCTATTGATGTCTATGGGGAAATCGTGCACGAGCACGTTACACCAGCTCCCCGCTGACTTAAGCAGCGCTGGTAATTGAAGTGCCATATGGAGCTAATTTTGCTCTACTCTCACTTCTTGTCTTTTAACGCTGGGTTTATAAAAACCTGTAATACCAGCGCTGTAGGAAAGTGAGTGGCGACAACAGGGTCGGCTCCAAGGGGGGGCATTGGGGGGCGATGCCCACCCAAATGGAATGCTGTGCCCCCTCAAAAAATATTGATATGGTCATACGCTTTAATAATAATAAATAAAATAATGAATTGTTATGTAATTGTTATGTAATGCTACATAGCTAAATCTAATCTACAAAATGACCAGTACCTGAAAACCTAGTATCCTCACTGCTATTGCAAACAAAGGGGTTAATTGTATTGGGGGGTTTGGGGTGCATGGCTGTTTAGGGGACATGATTGAGATTTGAGAATGAGTTTAAGGGTTTTGGATCAGGGTGGTTAAGGGGTGAATTGTTTTTAAGGAGCTATTGCACTGGGAGTCTCAAGTTTAATGACTCTGTTTTAGTGCACTGCATAGGATTTAGACTTAATTATGTTACCTAGTGATTTAGCGCATATTCTCAAAATGTTAATAGTGGGGGATAATCCAGCCAGAAGCTACACTTTCCTGCAGAATATGTAGGTCTGCTCTCATTTTGACTCTCATACATGTTTTGTAAATGCGTGCCTCCTCGTGAACCCCCCCCCCATTTCATTTGTTCTGGAGGCGACCCTGGGTGACAATAACGTGCAAGTTAGCACCACACAGCTCTTACCGAAAAACTCGTAATCTAGCCGCTTCTTAAATATGAATATTGCATAAATATGATTTTTCATGTTTTCAGCTAAAGGGCTCCAATGCACTTTTATATATGTCTATATACGTGTACATATATATGTATTTATTTATATGAGTATATATTGCTATAGATGTGTCCTTAAGTATTTTTAAGTGTATTTATGTGTATATATGTGTATGTGTCTATTTATATGTGTATATATGGCTATAGATGTGTTCATATGTATTTTTATGTGTATATATGTGTATGTGTCTATTTATATGTGTATATATGTGTATATATGTGTATGTGTCTATTTATATGTGTATATATGTGTATATATGTGTATGTGTCTATTTATATGTTTATATATGTGTATGTGTCTATTTATATGTGTATATATATCTATAGATGTGTTATGTATTTTTATGTGTATATTGTGTATGTGTCTATTTATATGTGTATATATGGCTATATCTGTGTTCTTATGTATTTTTATGTTTATATATGTGTATGTGTCTATTTATATGTGTATATATGTGTATATATGTCTATAGATGTGTTATGTATTTTTAGGTGTATATGTGTATGTGTCTATTTATATGTGTATATATGGTTATATGTGTGTTCTTATGTATTTTTATGTGTATATACCTGTATGTGTCTATTTATATGTGTATATATGGCTATATGTGTGTTCTTATGTATTTTTATGTTTATATATGTGTATGTGTCTATTTATATGTGTATATATGTCTATAGATGTATTATGTATTTTTATGTGTATATATGTGTATGTGTCTATTTATATGTGTATATATATCTATAGATGTGTTATGTATTTTTATGTGTATATATCTGTATGTGTCTATTTATATGTGTATATATGGCTATATGTGTGTTCTTATGTATTTTTATGTTTATATATGTGTATGTGTCTATTTATATGTGTGTTCTTATGTATTTTTATGTGTATATTGTGTATGTGTCTATTTATATGTGTATATATGGTTATATGTGTGTTCTAATGTATTTTTATGTGTATATTGTGTATGTGTCTATTTATATGTGTATATATGGCTATATGTGTGTTCTTATGTATTTTTAGGTATATATGTGTATGTGTCTATTTATATGTGTATATATGTCTATAGATGTGTTATGTATTTTTATGTGTATATTGTGTATGTGTCTATTTATATGTGTATATATGGCTATATGTGTGTTCTTATGTATTTTTATGTGTATATTGTGTATGTGTCTATTTATATGTGTATATATGGTTATATGTGTGTTCTTATGTATTTTTATGTGTATATTGTGTATGTGTCTATTTATATGTGTATATATGGCTATATGTGTGTTCTTATGTATTTTTAGGTATATATGTGTATGTGTCTATATATGTCTATAGATGTGTTATGTATTTTTATGTGTATATTGTGTATGTGTCTATTTATATGTGTATATATGGCTATATGTGTGTTCTTATGTATTTTTATGTGTATATTGTGTATGTGTCTATTTATATGTGTATATATGGTTATATGTGTGTTCTTATGTATTTTTATGTGTATATTGTGTATGTGTCTATTTATATGTGTATATATGGCTATATGTGTGTTCTTATGTATTTTTAGGTATATATGTGTATGTGTCTATTTATATGTGTATATATGTCTATAGATGTGTTATGTATTTTTATGTGTATATTGTGTATGTGTCTATTTATATGTGTATATATGTCTATAGATGTGTTATGTATTTTTATGTGTATATATGTGTATGTGTCTATTTATATGTGTATATATGTCTATAGATGTGTTATGTATTTTTATGTGTATATATATGTGTGTGTCTAATTATATGTGTATATATGGTTATATGTGTGTTCTTATGTATTTTTATGTGTATATTGTGTATGTGTCTATTTATATGTGTATATATGTCTATAGATGTGTTATGTATTTTTATGTGAATATATGTGTATGGATCTATTTATGTATTTATATGTGTCTATATGTCTGTAAATACATGTACACACACATATATATATTTACATATTTAGACATGTGTGTATATGTATCTCCATGTTAAGCCCTCTACCGTACTTTTTTTTCTATAACATACGTGACCTCATATCTTTGAGCCCAAATAAGTTTTTATTGCTATTTTTTAAAGAGGAGTAAAGCACAGAAATAGTTACGCTGCGCACTTGCTGCTCGCCTGGTGTTTCTGCTGTATGAATGAGATTATTACGGTGAATTTATTGAGCTTGTGCCAAGAAGAATTTTACATAAACAGTTTATACAGCGCAGATCCAAGCGAGTGCGAGCACTTTGCAGGTCCTAAAGAAAATAAATCTTTGCACTGTCCTTACGGTCTCCTGCGTCCCAGTGGCTGCTGTGTTTGTATAAGTCCCTCTGTTCTTCTGATCGCTGACACTCCTCAGAGATGGGCTCACAGAACAGGAATTTCATCTCTCACCACAATCCAGAGATGTCTTATTTAAACAAAACTATCACTTGTATACGCAGAGAGGAGGGAGCTTTTCCTTTTACCAAATATTTGAGGCTCTGTCTGCTAATGTGTTTTATTTATCAGCAGATCCACTTGATAATCCGCTGCACGAGCTATCAGATTAGGACCCAGTCTGCTAAGGTGTGCGCTCCATATTCATCAGAAGTATGAGCTCAGCAAGGCTATGGTTATACATTTACAATTTATCTTACAGACATGAATATTTCTTCTATGCCTGTAACACACACAAGGCCAGATTACAAGTGGAGCGTTTAGCTACGCGTGGTTTTTCCCCCCGCACCTTTTAAACAACGCTGGTATTTAGAGTTCTCTGAAGGGCTGCGTTAGGCTCCAAAAAGGGAGCGTAGAGCATAATTTACCGCCACTTCAACTCTAAATACCAGCGTTGCTTACGGACACGGCTAGCTTCAAAAACGTGCTCGTACACGATTCCCCCATAGGAAACAATGGGGCAGTTTGAGCTGAAAAAAACCCTAACACCTGCAAAAAAAAACAGCGTTCAGCTCCTAACGCAGCTACATTGTTTCCTATGGGGAAACACTTCCTAAATCTGCACCTAACACCCTAACATGAACACCGAGTCTAAACACCCCTAACCTTACACTTATTAACCCCTAATATGCCGACCCAGCTATCGCTGACCCCTGCATTACACTTTTAACCCCTAACACCGCCGCAACCTACATTATAGCTATGTACCCCTAATCTGCTGCCCCTAACATCGCTGACCCCTATATTATATTTATTAACCCCTAATCTGCCGCCCCAAACGTAGCCGCTACCTTACCTACACTTATTAACCCCTAATCTGCCGACCGGACCTCGCCGCTGCTCTAATAGATGTATTAACCCCTAAAGCTAAGTCTAACCCTAACACCCCCCTAAGTTAAATATAATTTAAATCTAATGAAATAAAATAAATCTTATTAAATAAATTATTCCTATTTAAAGCTAAATACTTACCTGTAAAATAAACCATAATATAGCTACAATATAATTAATAATTACATTGTAGCTATTTTAGGATTTATATTTATTTTACAGGTAACTTTGTATTTATTTTAACTAGGTACAATAGCTATTAAATAGTTAATAACTATTTAATAGCTACCTAGTTAAAATAATTACAAAATTATCTGTAAAATAAATCCTAACCTAAGTTACAATTAAACCTAACACTACACTATCAATAAATTAATTAAATCAACTATCTACAATTATCTACAATTAAATAAACTAAACTAAATTACAAAAACAAACAAACACTAAATTACAAAAAATAAAAAAAATTACAACAATTTTAAACTAATTACACCTACTCTAAGCCCCCTAAAAAAATAACAAAGCCCCCCAAAATAAAAAAATGCCCTACCCTATTCTAAAATAAAAAAGTTAACAGCTCTTTTACCTTACCAGCCCTTAAAAGGGCCTTTTGCGGGGCATGCCCCAAAGTAAACAGCTCTTTTGCATTTTAAAAAAACATGCAATACCCCCCCAACAATACAACCCACCACCCACATACCCCTAATCTAACCCAAACCCCCCTTAAATAAACCTAACACTAAGCCCCTGAAGATCTTCCTACCTTATCTTCACCACGCCGGGTATCACTGATCCATCCAGAAGAGGCTCCGAAGTCTTCATCCTATCCAGCAAGAAGAGGTCCAGAAGAGGCTCCGAAGTCTTCATCCTATCCGGCAAGAAGAGGACATCCGGACCGGTAGACATCTTCATCCAGGCGGCGTCTTCTATCTTCATCCATCCGGCGCGGAGCGGGACCATCTTGAAACAGCCGACGCGGCTCCATCCTCTTCTTCCGGCGACTCCCGACAAATGAAGGTTCCTTTAAGTGATGTCATCCAAGATGGCGTCCCTCGAATTCCAATTGGCTGATAGGATTCTATCAGCCAATCGGAATTAAGGTAGGAAAAATCTGATTGGCTGATTGAATCAGCCAATCAGATTCAAGTTCAATCCAATTGGCTGATCCAATCAGCCAATCAGATTGAGCTCGCATTCTATTGGCTGTTCCGATCAGCCAATAGAATGCGATTTTTCCTACCTTAATTCCAATTGGCTGATAGAATCCTATCAGCCAATCGGAATTCGAGGGACGCCATCTTGGATGACGTCCCTTAAAGGAACCTTCATTCGTCGGGAGTCGCCGGAAGAAGAGGATGGACCCACGTCGGCTGCTTCAAGATGGTACCGCTCCGCGCCGGATGGATGAAGATAGAAGACGCCGCCTGGATGAAGATGTCTAACGGTCCGGATGTCCTTTTCTTGCCGGATAGGATGAAGACTTCGGAGCCTCTTCTGGACCTCTTCTTGCCGGATCGGATGAAGACTTTGGAGCCTCTTCTGGACGGATCGGTGATACCCGGCGTGGTGAAGATAAGGTAGGGAGATCTTCAGGGGCTTAGTGTTAGGTTTTTTAAGGGGGTTTTGGGTTAGATTAGGGGTATGTGGGTGGTGGGTTGTAATGTTGGGGAGGGGGTATTGTATGTTTTTATTTAAATGCAAAAGAGCTGATGACTTTGGGGCATGCCCCGCAAAAGGCCCTTTTAAGGGCTGGTAAGGTAAAAGAGCTGTTAACTTTTTATTTTAGAATAGGGTAGGGCATTTTTTATTTTGGGGGGCTTTGTTATTTTTTTAGGGGGCTTAGAGTAGGTGTAATTAGTTTAAAATTCTTGTAATCTTTTTTTATTTTTTGTAATTTAGTGTTTTGTTTGTTTTTGTAATTTAGTTTAGTTGATTTAATTGTAGATCATTGTAGGTAGTTGATTTAATTAATTTATTGATAGTGTAGTGTTAGGTTTAATTGTGACTTAGGTTAGGATTTATTTTACAGGTAATTTTGTAATTATTTTAACTAGGTAACTATTAAATAGTTATTAACTATTTAATAGCTATTGTACCTGTTTAAAATAAATACAAAGTTGCCTGTAAAATAAATATAAATCCTAAAATAGCTACAATATAATTATTTGTTATATTGTAGCTATATTAGGGTTTATTTTACAGGTAAGTATTTAGCTTTAAATATAATTAATTTATTTAATAAGATTTATTTTATTTCGTTAGATTTAAATTATATTTAACTTAGGGGGGTGTTAGGGTTAGGGTTAGACTTAGCTTTAGGGGTTAATACATTTATTATAGTAGCAGTGAGGTCCAGTCGGCAGATTAGGGGTTAAAAAATGTAATTATAGTGGCGGCGATGTGGGGGGACCTCGGTTTAGTGGTACATAGGTAGTTTATGGGTGTTAGTGTACTTTAGAGCACAGTAGTTAAGAGCTTTATGACCGGCGTTAGCCCATAAAGCTCTTAACTCCTGACTTTTTTCTGCGGCTGGAGTTTTGTCGTTAGAGTTCTAAAGCTCACTTCAGCCAAAACTCTAAATACCAGCGTTAGAAAGATCCCATTGAAAAGATAGGATACGCAATTGGCGTAAGGGGATCTGCGGTATGGAAAAGTAGCGGCTGGAAAGTGAGCGTTAGACCCTTTCCTGACTGACTCTAAATACCAGTGGGCGGCCAAAACCAGCGTTAGGACCCCTTAACGCTGGTTTGGACGGCTAACGCAGAACTCTAAATCTAGCCGTTAGTGTTTGTTTTTTCTGTAATTTAGTACTTTTAATAATGTTTAATAGTATATTTAATTAATTTGAGTAGGGTTAGGTTTTTTAATATGTAATTTATTTTATTTAATTGGTAGTTTAATTGTAGGATAATAGTTAGGGTAGGTTAATTAATAGTTTAATATAGTTTATTTTAATTCTACAGGTAAGTTTAAATTTATTTGAAGATAGGGATATTGTAATTTTAATTTAAAGTTAGTGGGTTGTTATGTTTAGGGGTTAATAGCTTGATTTATTTTTTGGGGATGTGGGGGGCTGACGGTTTAGGAGTTAATATGTTTAGTTAGTGGTAGTGATGTGGGAGGCCAGAGGTTTAGGGGTTAAAACATTTATTTAGTGGGGGGCAGTGTCGGGTAGCGGCGGAATAAGGGTTTATAACTTTATTAAGGTTAAGGTGATGTTGGGCGGCAGATTAGGGGTGTTTATACTCAGGGTTTATGTTAGGTTGTTAGGTGTAAACGTTACTGGTTTTCTACCATAGAATTCAATGGGATATCTGGCAGCATCAAACATAAGCTTTCACTGCTTTCAGACTCCCATTGATTTCTATGGCATCCGCGGCCTCCAGGTTGGCAGATTGAAAACCAGGTACGATGTGTCGGAATAGCCGTGAGCGTACCTGTTAAAAGTTTGATAACTGGGAAAAAGTATCAAATAGAGCCGAATGTGAATTTGGAACGTCTGCAATGACGTAAGCATCGATCTGCGTCGGATTGAGACCGGCGGATCGTATGTTATGTCACAAATTTCAACATTTGCCAGTCTGTAGGCTTTGATAACTAGGTCGGATCAAGTCCACAACAATTATGCTGCGGAATTCTATTTGCGGTTTACAGCTTGATATATAGGCCCCTATATACAGTAACTACATGCGCAGCACAGAGTGATATTAACAGGTGAGACAGAACAGGCGTTATATAACAACATGCACAGAACAGGGTGATATTAACAGCAGAGACAGAACAGACGTTATATAACTTCATGCACAGCACAGGGTGATATTAACAGCAGAGACAGAACAGACATTATATAACTTCATGCACAGCACAGGGTGATATTAACAGCAGAGAAAGAACAGACGTTATTTAACTACATGCACAGCACAGGGTGATATTAACAGCAGAGACAGAGCAGACGTTATTTAACTACATGCACAGCACAGGGTGATATTAACAGCAGAGACAGAACAGACGTTATTTAACTACATGCACAGCACAGGGTGATATTAACAGCAGAGACAGAACAGACCATATATAACTACATACACAGCACAGGGTGATATTATCAGCAGAAACAGAACATACATTATATAACTACATGCACAGCTCAGGGTGATATTAACAGCAGAGACAGAACAGACATTACATAACTACATGCACAGCACAGGGTGATATTAACAGCAGAGACAGAATAGACATTACATAACTACATGCACAGCACAGGGTGATATTAACAGCAGAGACAGAACAGAAGTTATTTAATTACATGTACAGCACAAGGTGATATTAACAGCAGAGACAGAACAGACGTTATATAAGTTCATGTACAGCACAAGGTGATATTAACAGCAGAGACAGAACAGACGTTATTTAACTACATGCACAGCACAGGGTGATATTAACAGCAGAGACAGAACAGACGTTATTTAACTACATGCACAGCACAGGGTGATATTAACAGCAGAGACAGAACAGACGTTATTTAACTACATGCACAGCACAGGGTGATATTAGCAGAAGAGATAGAACAGACCATATATAACTACATACACAGCACAGGGTGATATTATCCGCAGAGACAGAACAGACATTATATAACTACATGCACAGCATTGGGTGATATTAACAGCAGAGACAGAACAGACGTTATATAACTACATGCACAGCACAGAGTGATATTAACAGCAGAGACAGAACAGACATTATATAACTACATGCACAGCATTGGGTGATATTAACAGCAGAGACAGAACAGACATTATTTAACTACATGCAAAGCACAGGGTGATATTAACAGCAGAGACATAACAGACCATATATAACTACATACACAGCACAGGGTGATATTATCAGCAGAAACAGAACATACACTATTTAACTACATGCACAGCACAGGGTGATATTAACAGCAAAAACAGAACATACATTACATAACTACATGCACAGCACAGGGTGATATTAACAGCAGAGACAGAACAGAAGTTATTTAATTACATGTACAGCACAAGGTGATATTAACAGCAGAGACAGAACAGGCGTTATTTAACTACATGCACAGCACAGGGTGATATTAACAGCAGAGACAGAACAGACGTTATTTAACTACATGCACAGCACAGGATGATATTAACAGCAGAGACAGAACAGATATTATTTAACTACATGCACAGCACAGGATGATATTAACAGCAGAGACAGAACAGGCATTATATAACTACATGCACAGCACAGGATTTATCTTAACAGCAGAGACAGAACGGACGTTATATAACTACATGCACAGCACAGGGTGATATTAACAGCAGAGACAAAATAGGTGTTATTTAACTACATGCACAGCACAGGGTGATATTAACAGAAAAGACAGAACAGACGTTATATAACTACATGCACAGCACAGGATTTATCTTAACAGCAGAGACAGAACGGACGTTATATAACTACATGCACAGCACAGGGTGATATTAACAGCAGAGACAAAATAGGTGTTATTTAACTACATGCACAGCACAGGGTGATATTAACAGAAAAGACAGAACAGACATTATATAACTACATGCACAGCACAAGGTGATATTAACAGCAGAGATAGAACAGACATTATATAACTACATGCACAGCACAGGGTGATATTAACAGCAGAGACAGAACAGACGTTATATAACTACATGCACAGCACAGGGTGATATTAACAGCAGAGACAGAACAGACGTTATATAACTACATGCACAGCACAGGGTGATATTAACAGCAGAGACTGAACAGACATTATTTAACTACATGCACAGCACAGGGTGATATTAACAGCAGAGACTGAACAGACATTATATAACTACATGCACAGCACAAGGTGATATAAACAGCAGAGACAAAATAGGTGTTATTTAACTACATGCACAGCACAGGGTGATATTAACAGAAAAGACAGAACAGACATTATATAACTACATGCACAGCACAAGGTGATATTAACAGCAGAGATAGAACAGACATTATATAACTACATGCACAGCACAGTGTGATATTAACAGCAGAAACAGAACAGACGTTATTTAACTTCATGTACAGCACAAGGTGATATTAACAGCAGAGACAGAACAGACGTTATATAACTACATGCACAGCACAGGGTGATATTAACAGCAGAGACAGAACAGACGTTATTTAACTACATGCACAGCACAGGGTGATATTAACAGCAGAGACAGAACAGACGTTATTTAACTTCATGTACAGCACAAGGTGATATTAACAGCAGAGACAGAACAGACGTTATTTAACTACATGCACAGCACAGGGTGATATTAACAGCAGAGACAGAACAGACGTTATTTAACTTCATGTACAGCACAAGGTGATATTAACAGCAGAGACAGAACAGACGTTATTTAACTACATGCACAGCACAGGGTGATATTAACAGCAGAGACAGAACAGACGTTATTTAACTACATGCACAGCACAGGGTGATATTAACAGAAGAGACAGAACAGACCATATATAACTACATGCACAGCACAGGGTGATATTATCAGCAGAGACAGAACAGACATTATATAACTACATGCACAGCATTGGGTGATATTAACAGCAGAGACAGAACAGACATTATTTAACTACATGCACAGCACAGGGTGATATTAACAGCAGAGACAGAACAGACGTTATTTAACTACATTTACAGCACAGGGTGATATTAACAGCAGAGACAGAACAGACGTTATATAACTACATTCACAGCACAGGGTGATATTAACAGGAAAGACAGAACAGACATTATATAATTACATGCACAGCACAGGGTGATATTAACAGCAGAGACAGAACAGACGTTATATAACTACATGCACAGCACAGAGTGATATTAACAGCAGAGACAGAACAGACGTTATTTAACTTAATGTACAGCACAGGGTGATATTAACAGCAGAGAAAGAACAGACATTATATAACTACATGCACAGCACAGGGTGATATTAACAGCAGAGACAGAACAGACATTATTTAACTACTTGCACAGCACAGGGTGATATTAACAGCAGAGACAGAACAGACATTATATAACTACATGCACAGCACAGGGTGATATTAACAGCAGAGACAGAACAGGCATTATATAACTACATGCACAGCACAGGATGATATTAACAGCAGAGACAGAACAGACTTTATATAACTACATGCACAGCACAAGGTGATATAAACAGGAAAGACAGAACAGATGTTATATAACTACATGCACAGCACAGGGTGATATTAACAGCAGAGACAGAACAGACATTATTTAACTACATGCACAACACAAGGTGATATTAACAGGAGAGACAGAACAGACATTATATAACTACATGCACAGCACAAGGTGATATAAACAGGAAAGACAGAACAGACGTTATTTAACTGCATGCACAGCACAGGGTGATATTAACAGCAGAGACAGAACAGGCATTATATAACTACATGCACAGCACAGGATGATCTTAACAGCAGAGACAGAACAGACGTTAGATAACTACATGCACAGCACAGGATGATATTAACAGCAGAGACAGAACAGACGTTATATAACTACATGCACAGCACAGGGTTATATTAACAGCAGAGACAGAACAGACGTTATATAACTACATGCACAGCACAGGATGATATTAACAGCAGAAACAGAACAGGCGTTGTTTAACTACATGCACAGCACAGGGTGATATTAACAGCAGAGACAGAACAGGCGTTATTTAACTACATGCACAGCACAGGGTGATATTAACAGCAGAGACAGAACAGACGTTATATAACTACATGCACAGCACAGGGTGATATTAACAGCAGAGACTGAACAGACATTATATAACTACATGCACAGCACAAGGTGATATAAACAGCAGAGACAAAATAGGTGTTATTTAACTACATGCACAGCACAGGGTGATATTAACAGAAAAGACAGAACAGACATTATATAACTACATGCACAGCACAAGGTGATATTAACAGCAGAGATAGAACAGACATTATATAACTACATGCACAGCACAGTGTGATATTAACAGCAGAAACAGAACAGACGTTATTTAACTTCATGTACAGCACAAGGTGATATTAACAGCAGAGACAGAACAGACGTTATATAACTACATGCACAGCACAGGGTGATATTAACAGCAGAGACAGAACAGACGTTATTTAACTACATGCACAGCACAGGGTGATATTAACAGCAGAGACAGAACAGACGTTATTTAACTTCATGTACAGCACAAGGTGATATTAACAGCAGAGACAGAACAGACGTTATTTAACTACATGCACAGCACAGGGTGATATTAACAGCAGAGACAGAACAGACGTTATTTAACTTCATGTACAGCACAAGGTGATATTAACAGCAGAGACAGAACAGACGTTATTTAACTACATGCACAGCACAGGGTGATATTAACAGCAGAGACAGAACAGACGTTATTTAACTACATGCACAGCACAGGGTGATATTAACAGAAGAGACAGAACAGACCATATATAACTACATGCACAGCACAGGGTGATATTATCAGCAGAGACAGAACAGACATTATATAACTACATGCACAGCATTGGGTGATATTAACAGCAGAGACAGAACAGACATTATTTAACTACATGCACAGCACAGGGTGATATTAACAGCAGAGACAGAACAGACGTTATTTAACTACATTTACAGCACAGGGTGATATTAACAGCAGAGACAGAACAGACGTTATATAACTACATTCACAGCACAGGGTGATATTAACAGGAAAGACAGAACAGACATTATATAATTACATGCACAGCACAGGGTGATATTAACAGCAGAGACAGAACAGACGTTATATAACTACATGCACAGCACAGAGTGATATTAACAGCAGAGACAGAACAGACGTTATTTAACTTAATGTACAGCACAGGGTGATATTAACAGCAGAGAAAGAACAGACATTATATAACTACATGCACAGCACAGGGTGATATTAACAGCAGAGACAGAACAGACATTATTTAACTACTTGCACAGCACAGGGTGATATTAACAGCAGAGACAGAACAGACATTATATAACTACATGCACAGTACAGGGTGATATTAACAGCAGAGACAGAACAGGCATTATATAACTACATGCACAGCACAGGATGATATTAACAGCAGAGACAGAACAGACTTTATATAACTACATGCACAGCACAAGGTGATATAAACAGGAAAGACAGAACAGATGTTATATAACTACATGCACAGCACAGGGTGATATTAACAGCAGAGACAGAACAGACATTATTTAACTACATGCACAACACAAGGTGATATTAACAGGAGAGACAGAACAGACATTATATAACTACATGCACAGCACAAGGTGATATAAACAGGAAAGACAGAACAGACGTTATTTAACTGCATGCACAGCACAGGGTGATATTAACAGCAGAGACAGAACAGGCATTATATAACTACATGCACAGCACAGGATGATCTTAACAGCAGAGACAGAACAGACGTTAGATAACTACATGCACAGCACAGGATGATATTAACAGCAGAGACAGAACAGACGTTATATAACTACATGCACAGCACAGGGTTATATTAACAGCAGAGACAGAACAGACGTTATATAACTACATGCACAGCACAGGATGATATTAACAGCAGAAACAGAACAGGCGTTGTTTAACTACATGCACAGCACAGGGTGATATTAACAGCAGAGACAGAACAGACATTATTTAACTATATGCACAGCACAGGGTGATATTAACTGCAGAGACAGAACAGACATTTAACTACATGCACAGCACAGGGTGATATTAACAGCAGAGACAGAACAAACGTTATATAACTACATGCACAGTACAAGGTGACATTAACAGGAAAGACATAACAGACGTTATTTAACTAAATACACAGCACAGGCTGATATTAACAGGAGAGACAGAACAGACGTTATATAACTACATACACAGCAAAGGGTGATATTATCCGCAGAGACAGAACAGACATTATATAACTACATGCACAGCATTGGGTGATATTAACAGCAGAGACAGAACAGACGTTATATAACTTCATGCACAGCACAGGGTGATATTAACAGCAGAGACAGAACAGACATTATATAACTTCATGCACAGCACAGGGTGATATTAACAGCAGAGAAAGAACAGACGTTATTTAACTACATGCACAGCACAGTGTGATATTAACAGCAGAGACAGAACAGACGTTATTTAACTACATGCACAGCACAGGGTGATATTAACAGCAGAGACAGAACAGACGTTATTTAACTACATGCACAGCACAGGGTGATATTAACAGCAGAGACAGAACAGACCATATATAACTACATACACAGCACAGGGTGATATTATCAGCAGAAACAGAACATACATTATATAACTACATGCACAGCACAGGGTGATATTAACAGCAGAGACAGAACAGAAGTTATTTAATTACATGTACAGCACAGGGTGATATTAACAGCAGAGACAGAACAGACATTACATAACTACATGCACAGCACAGGGTGATATTAACAGCAGAGACAGAACAGACATTACATAACTACATGCACAGCACAGGGTGATATTAACAGCAGAGACAGAACAGAAGTTATTTAATTACATGTAGAGCACAAGGTGATATAAACAGCAGAGACAGAACAGACGTTATATAAGTTCATGTACAGCACAAGGTGATATTAACAGCAGAGACAGAACAGACGTTATTTAACTACATGCACAGCACAGGGTGATATTAACAGCAGAGACAGAACAGACGTTATTTAACTACATGCACAGCACAGGGTGATATTAGCAGAAGAGACAGAACAGACCATATATAACTACATACACAGCACAGGGTGATATTAACAGGAGAGACAGAACAGACGTTATATAACTACATACACAGCAAAGGGTGATATTATCCGCAGAGACAGAACAGACATTATATAACTACATGCACAGCATTGGGTGATATTAACAGCAGAGACAGAACAGACGTTATATAACTTCATGCACAGCACAGGGTGATATTAACAGCAGAGAAAGAACAGACGTTATTTAACTACATGCACAGCACAGGGTGATATTAACAGCAGAGACAGAACAGACGTTATTTAACTACATGCACAGCACAGGGTGATATTAACAGCAGAGACAGAACAGACGTTATTTAACTACATGCACAGCACAGGGTGATATTAACAGCAGAGACAGAACAGACCATATATAACTACATACACAGCACAGGGTGATATTATCAGCAGAAACAGAACATACATTATATAACTACATGCACAGCACAGGGTGATATTAACAGCAGAGACAGAACAGAAGTTATTTAATTACATGTACAGCACAGGGTGATATTAACAGCAGAGACAGAACAGACATTACATAACTACATGCACAGCACAGGGTGATATTAACAGCAGAGACAGAACAGACATTACATAACTACATGCACAGCACAGGGTGATATTAACAGCAGAGACAGAACAGAAGTTATTTAATTACATGTACAGCACAAGGTGATATTAACAGCAGAGACAGAACAGACGTTATATAAGTTCATGTACAGTACAAGGTGATATTAACAGCAGAGACAGAACAGACGTTATTTAACTACATGCACAGCACAGGGTGATATTAACAGCAGAGACAGAACAGACGTTATTTAACTACATGCACAGCACAGGGTGATATTAGCAGAAGAGACAGAACAGACCATATATAACTACATACACAGCACAGGGTGATATTATCCGCAGAGACAGAACAGACATTATATAACTACATGCACAGCATTGGGTGATATTAACAGCAGAGACAGAACAGACATTATTTAACTACATGCAAAGCACAGGGTGATATTAACAGCAGAGACATAACAGACCATATATAACTACATACACAGCACAGGGTGATATTATCAGCAGAAACAGAACATACACTATTTAACTACATGCACAGCACAGGGTGATATTAACAGCAAAAACAGAACATACATTACATAACTACATGCACAGCACAGGGTGATATTAACAGCAGAGACAGAACAGAAGTTATTTAATTACATGTACAGCACAAGGTGATATTAACAGCAGAGACAGAACAGGCGTTATTTAACTACATGCACAGCACAGGGTGATATTAACAGCAGAGACAGAACAGACATTATTTAACTACATGCACAGCAAAGGGTGAAATTAACAGCAGAGACAGAACAGACGTTATATAACTACATGCACAGCACAGAGTGATATTAACAGCAGAGACAGAACAGACGTTATTTAACTTAATGTACAGCACAGGGTGATATTAACAGCAGAGACAGAACAGACATTATATAACTACATGCACAGCACAGGATGATATTAACAGCAGAGACAGAACAGATGTTATATAACTACATGCACAGCACAGGATGATATTAACAGCAGAGACAGAACAGACATTATATAACTACATGCACAACACAAGGTGATATTAACTGGAGAGACAGATCAGACATTATATAACTACATGCACAGCACAGGGTGATATTAACAGCAGAGACAGAACAGGCATTATATAACTACATGCACAGCACAGGATGATCTTAACAGCAGAGACAGAACAGACGTTATATAACTACATGCACAGCACAGGGTTATATTAACAGCAGAGACAGAACAGACGTTATATAACTACATGCACAGCACAGGATGATATTAACAGCAGAAACAGAACAGGCGTTGTTTAACTACATGCACAGCACAGGGTGATATTAACAGCAGAGACAGAACAGGCGTTATTTAACTACATGCACAGCACAGGGTGCTTTTATCAGCAGAGACAGAACAGACGTTATATAACTACATGCACAGCACAGGGTGATATTAACAGAAGAGACAGAACAGACATTATTTAACTATATGCACAGCACAGGGTGATATTAACAGCAGAGACAGAACAGACATTATATAACTACATGCACAGCACATGTTGATATTTACAGGAAAGACAGAACAGACGTTATTTAACTACATGCACAGCACAGGGTGATATTAACAGCAGAGACAGAACAGGCATTATATAACTACATGCACAACACAGTGTGATATTATCAGCAGAGACCGAACAGACGTTATATAACTACATGCACAGCACAGGGTGATATTAACAGGAGAGATAGAACAGACGTTATATAACTACATGCACAACACAGGGTGCTATTATCAGCAGAGACCGAACAGACGTTATATAACTACATGCACAGCACAGGGTGATATTAACAGCAGAGACAGAACAGACATTATTTAACTACATGCACAGCACAGGGTGATATTAACAGGAAAGACAGAACAGACGTTATTTAACTACATGCACAGCACAGGGTGATATTAACAGCAGAGACAGAACAGACATTATTTAACTACATGCACAGCACAGGGTGATATTAACAGCAGAGACACAACAGACGTTATATAACTACATGCACAGCACAGAGTGATATTAACAGCAGAGACAGAACAGACGTTATATAACTACATGCACAGCACAGAGTGATATTAACAGCAGAGACAGAACCGACGTTATATAACTACATGCACAACACAAGGTGATATTAACAGCAGAGACAGAACAGACGTTATATAACTACATGCACAGCACAGGGTGATATTAACAGCAGAGACAGAACAGACATTATATAACTACATGCACAGCACAGGGTGATATTAACAGCAGAGACAGAACATACATTACATAACTACATGCACAGCACAGGGTGATATTAACAGGAGAGACAGAACAGACGTTATATAACTACATGCACAGCACAGAGTGATATTAACAGCAGAGACAGAACAGACGTTATATAACTACATGCACAGCACAGGGTGATATTAACAGCAGAGACAGAACAGACATTATATAACTACATGCACAGCACAGGGTGATATTAACAGCAGAGACAGAACAGGCATTATATAACTACATGCACAGCACAGGGTGATATTAACAGCAGAGACAGAACAGACATTATATAGCTACATGCACAGCACAGAGTGATATTAACAGCAGAGACAGAACAGACGTTATATAACTACATGCACAGCGCAGGGTGATATTAACAGCAGAGACAGAACAGACGTTATATAACTACATGCACAGCACAGAGTGATATTAACAGCAGAGACAGAACAGACATTATATAACTACATGCACAGCACAGAGTGATATTATCAGCAGAGACAGAACAGACGATATATATCTACATGCACAGCACAGGGTGATATTAACAGCAGAGACAGAACAGACGTTATATAACTACATGCACAGCACAGAGTGATATTAACAGCAGAGACAGAACAGACGATATATATCTACATGAACAGCACAGGGTGATATTAACAGCAGAGACAGAACAGGCATTATATAACTACATGCACAGCACAGGGTGATATTAACAGCAGAGACAGAACAGACGTTATATAACTACATGCACAGCACAGAGTGATATTAACAGCAGAGACAGAACAGACGATATATATCTACATGCACAGCACAGGGTGATATTAACAGCAGAGACAGAACAGACGTTATATAACTACATGCACAGCACAGAGTGATATTAACAGCAGAGACAGAACAGGCATTATATAACTACATGCACAGCACAGGGTGATATTAACAGCAGAGACAGAACAGACGTTATATAACTACATGCACAGCACAGAGTGATATTAACAGCAGAGACAGAACAGACGATATATATCTACATGCACAGCACAGGGTGATATTAACAGCAGAGACAGAACAGACGTTATTTAACTACATGCACAGCACAGGGTGATATTAGCAGAAGAGACAGAACAGACCATATATAACTACATACACAGCACAGGGTGATATTATCCGCAGAGACAGAACAGACATTATATAACTACATGCACAGCATTGGGTGATATTAACAGCAGAGACAGAACAGACATTATTTAACTACATGCAAAGCACAGGGTGATATTAACAGCAGAGACATAACAGACCATATATAACTACATACACAGCACAGGGTGATATTATCAGCAGAAACAGAACATACACTATTTAACTACATGCACAGCACAGGGTGATATTAACAGCAAAAACAGAACATACATTACATAACTACATGCACAGCACAGGGTGATATTAACAGCAGAGACAGAACAGAAGTTATTTAATTACATGTACAGCACAAGGTGATATTAACAGCAGAGACAGAACAGGCGTTATTTAACTACATGCACAGCACAGGGTGATATTAACAGCAGAGACAGAACAGACATTATTTAACTACATGCACAGCAAAGGGTGAAATTAACAGCAGAGACAGAACAGACGTTATATAACTACATGCACAGCACAGAGTGATATTAACAGCAGAGACAGAACAGACGTTATTTAACTTAATGTACAGCACAGGGTGATATTAACAGCAGAGACAGAACAGACATTATATAACTACATGCACAGCACAGGATGATATTAACAGCAGAGACAGAACAGATGTTATATAACTACATGCACAGCACAGGATGATATTAACAGCAGAGACAGAACAGACATTATATAACTACATGCACAACACAAGGTGATATTAACTGGAGAGACAGATCAGACATTATATAACTACATGCACAGCACAGGGTGATATTAACAGCAGAGACAGAACAGGCATTATTTAACTACATGCACAGCACAGGATGATCTTAACAGCAGAGACAGAACAGACGTTATATAACTACATGCACAGCACAGGGTTATATTAACAGCAGAGACAGAACAGACGTTATATAACTACATGCACAGCACAGGATGATATTAACAGCAGAAACAGAACAGGCGTTGTTTAACTACATGCACAGCACAGGGTGATATTAACAGCAGAGACAGAACAGGCGTTATTTAACTACATGCACAGCACAGGGTGCTATTATCAGCAGAGACAGAACAGACGTTATATAACTACATGCACAGCACAGGGTGATATTAACAGAAGAGACAGAACAGACATTATTTAACTATATGCACAGCACAGGGTGATATTAACAGCAGAGACAGAACAGACATTATATAACTACATGCACAGCACATGTTGATATTTACAGGAAAGACAGAACAGACGTTATTTAACTACATGCACAGCACAGGGTGATATTAACAGCAGAGACAGAACAGGCATTATATAACTACATGCACAACACAGTGTGATATTATCAGCAGAGACCGAACAGACGTTATATAACTACATGCACAGCACAGGGTGATATTAACAGGAGAGATAGAACAGACGTTATATAACTACATGCACAACACAGGGTGCTATTATCAGCAGAGACCGAACAGACGTTATATAACTACATGCACAGCACAGGGTGATATTAACAGCAGAGACAGAACAGACATTATTTAACTACATGCACAGCACAGGGTGATATTAACAGGAAAGACAGAACAGACGTTATTTAACTACATGCACAGCACAGGGTGATATTAACAGCAGAGACAGAACAGACATTATTTAACTACATGCACAGCACAGGGTGATATTAACAGCAGAGACACAACAGACGTTATATAACTACATGCACAGCACAGAGTGATATTAACAGCAGAGACAGAACAGACGTTATATAACTACATGCACAGCACAGAGTGATATTAACAGCAGAGACAGAACCGACGTTATATAACTACATGCACAACACAAGGTGATATTAACAGCAGAGACAGAACAGACGTTATATAACTACATGCACAGCACAGGGTGATATTAACAGCAGAGACAGAACAGACATTATATAACTACATGCACAGCACAGGGTGATATTAACAGCAGAGACAGAACATACATTACATAACTACATGCACAGCACAGGGTGATATTAACAGGAGAGACAGAACAGACGTTATATAACTACATGCAGAGCACAGAGTGATATTAACAGCAGAGACAGAACAGACGTTATATAACTACATGCACAGCACAGGGTGATATTAACAGCAGAGACAGAACAGACATTATATAACTACATGCACAGCACAGGGTGATATTAACAGCAGAGACAGAACAGGCATTATATAACTACATGCACAGCACAGGGTGATATTAACAGCAGAGACAGAACAGACATTATATAGCTACATGCACAGCACAGAGTGATATTAACAGCAGAGACAGAACAGACGTTATATAACTACATGCACAGCGCAGGGTGATATTAACAGCAGAGACAGAACAGACGTTATATAACTACATGCACAGCACAGAGTGATATTAACAGCAGAGACAGAACAGACATTATATAACTACATGCACAGCACAGAGTGATATTATCAGCAGAGACAGAACAGACGATATATATCTACATGCACAGCACAGGGTGATATTAACAGCAGAGACAGAACAGACGTTATATAACTACATGCACAGCACAGAGTGATATTAACAGCAGAGACAGAACAGACGATATATATCTACATGAACAGCACAGGGTGATATTAACAGCAGAGACAGAACAGGCATTATATAACTACATGCACAGCACAGGGTGATATTAACAGCAGAGACAGAACAGACGTTATATAACTACATGCACAGCACAGAGTGATATTAACAGCAGAGACAGAACAGACGATATATATCTACATGCACAGCACAGGGTGATATTAACAGCAGAGACAGAACAGACGTTATATAACTACATGCACAGCACAGAGTGATATTAACAGCAGAGACAGAACCGACGTTATATAACTACATGCACAGCACAGAGTGATATTAACAGCAGAGACAGAACCGACGTTATATAACTACATGCACAACACAAGGTGATATTAACAGCAGAGACAGAACAGACGTTATATAACTACATGCACAGCACAGGGTGATATTAACAGCAGAGACAGAACAGACATTATATAACTACATGCACAGCACAGGGTGATATTAACAGCAGAGACAGAACAGGCATTATATAACTACATGCACAGCACAGGGTGATATTAACAGCAGAGACAGAACAGACATTATATAGCTACATGCACAGCACAGAGTGATATTAACAGCAGAGACAGAACAGACGTTATATAACTACATGCACAGCGCAGGGTGATATTAACAGCAGAGACAGAACAGACGTTATATAACTACATGCACAGCACAGAGTGATATTAACAGCAGAGACAGAACAGACGTTATATAACTACATGCACAGCACAGAGTGATATTAACAGCAGAGACAGAACAGACGATATATATCTACATGCACAGCACAGGGTGATATTAACAGCAGAGACAGAACAGACGTTATATAACTACATGCACAGCACAGAGTGATATTAACAGCAGAGACAGAACAGACGATATATATCTACATGAACAGCACAGGGTGATATTAACAGCAGAGACAGAACAGGCATTATATAACTACATGCACAGCACAGGGTGATATTAACAGCAGAGACAGAACAGACGTTATATAACTACATGCACAGCACAGAGTGATATTAACAGCAGAGACAGAACAGACGATATATATCTACATGCACAGCACAGGGTGATATTAACAGCAGAGACAGAACAGACGTTATATAACTACATGCACAGCACAGAGTGATATTAACAGCAGAGACAGAACAGACGATATATATCTACATGCACAGCACAGGGTGATATTAACAGCAGAGACAGAACAGACGTTATATAACTACATGCACAGCAAAGGGTGATATTAACAGCAGAGACAGAACAGACGTTATATAACTACATGCACAGCACAGAGTGATATTAACAGCAGAGACAGAACAGACGATATATATCTACATGAACAGCACAGGGTGATATTAACAGCAGAGACAGAACAGGCATTATATAACTACATGCACAGCACAGGGTGATATTAACAGCAGAGACAGAACAGACGTTATTTAACTACATTCAGTATAAGTGAGGGTGCGGGTTGCGCCTGTGGGCTATCTGTTTAAATAGTGGCCTTATTGAAGTGGAAATAAATTCAATCAATGTTATTCTAACATACAAATAACACTGAGAGCTCTAGTTGTCTTACAAGCATATCACTGATAAGTAACCATTCAGAACATCTTGGGTTTATAAAAAACAATAAGATATTTTTTTTGATTCAATAATTTTTATTATTTTTTTTTACAAGCTTCAAATAAAACATTGAATTCGATACAGAAAAAAAACAGCAGTAATAACAATGAATTATCAATGATAACAAAATTGCCATCATCTTTACACTTTCCCATATAATACAACCGTGTAGATAAATAGCTATTCTTTGAGTCACTGTCCATCGATTTAACCCGAGACCGGGCAGAGATAATAGAGGGGAAGGGGGAGAGAAAAAGAAGGGGGGAAAAGAGAAGAGAAAGAGAAAGGGGTATAGCAATATCTAATTTGTTACCCTTGTTCTTGACACTAATGTTCAATTAAGCTCCCTTTCGTCTACTCTAAGTTGGCAAGACCGTGTTCCCATATAAAGAGGAGGTCAGTAAAGAAATCATATTTTCCCATGTAATAGAAGTAATGTTTTTCCAGTGTTAAGATGTGCCCTACCTCTGCTATCCATTGTGTGTGAGTGGGAATATTTTGGGTTTTCCCCATTCTGGGAATTAGCCTTTTAGCACAGACTAACATCAATTGGAGAAGCCTCGTACGATACAAGCAGTGTAATGGTGGAATGATTTTAAGCAAAACTAGTTTCGGACATAAGATAATGTGTAGCCCCAATATTCCATTAATATAGTATTCAATCTGTTTCCAAAACTCAGGAGAGGGCAACTCCACCAAATATATAACATGGTACCCACCTCCCCGCAACGCATCCAGCAGGCGGATGAAGCATTAGGATATATATATCTAAGATGCTGCGGAGTCAGGTACCAGCGGGTAAGAATTTTATAATTCATTTCAGACAAAAGCGATGAGGCGGAGGCCGAATGTGACATTCTGAAGCTAATCTTCCAATCATTGTCTGTAATTTCCTCTGGGATTTCAACATCCCACTTCCTAGTAAAAGCAGGGCGCTGCTCCAGAAAGGTCCCTCTTAGCATTCTGTATGTTAAGGAGAGGTGTGCCCGCTTAATCTCCGGGTTTGTGCATAACTTCTCGAATGCTGTTAGTGGTCTGAGTATGTTAGTTTTGTGTGTGTTATCGTAGAGTGCATGTCGTATCTGTAGATACGAATACCAGCTGTGAAAAGGTGATCCCAAGAGTAGCTTTGATGAAGTTATTATGGTATGCTAATGGTGGTCTGTGGTTTTTGGGCATCCATGCAATATCCCTCATATTTTTGATCTGCAAGAGAGAGCTTTCAACCTGAGTGTGTCCAAGAGATCACTTTGGCCATATGTACAGCTCTATAGTAGTTTAGGAGGTTTGGGACATTAAGTCCACCATCCTCTTTATGCAAGTATAACGTTTGTTGAGAAACTCTAGGTTTTTTGTCTGACCAAATGAACGAGTTGATCATTTTTGGGCCTTTAAATATGAGACCGGCAGGGCCATCGGCAGTGTCTGGAAGAGGAATAGGTATTTTGGTATTACCATCATTTTTATAGTATTGATCCTCCCCATCCAAGACAGATGTCCCTGCCTATGCCAACTATCCAGTAGGGCTCTAATAGAGGTTTGGAGACTAATATAGTTAACTTGCAATAAGTCTTGGTGGTTGTATGGTATTATTAGTCCTAAATATTTAAGCTTGTCAATGATTCTAAACGATGTGTGATCTTTCACAAAGTCTATATCCCGTTGGGGCAAGTTCATTAGCAATATACCCAACTTCTCCATATTAATGGAGAAGTTGGAGACCTGACCATAGTCTTCTAAGGTTTGTAGCAGCGCGTAGGGTAGTGGAGGGTGACTGTAGAGTGAGGATCACATCATCCGCGAAAAGTAAACATTTTTGATGGATATGATTATATTGTAGGCCTAGAATATCTTTATTTTCTCTGATTTTAATTGCTAAGATCTCTATGGATATAGCGATCAGTAGTGGCGACAGTGAGCATCCCTGGTGGGTACCATTTGTTATTGGAAAGGGTTGGGATATAGTTCCATTTACTCGCACTCTGGCCTGTGGGCTCGCGTATAACGCCTGCACTCTTGCTATAAAGGCTTCAGAAAAAACAAACTTTGACAGGGCCCCCCACATAAATTGCCAGCTGACCCTGTCAAACGCCTTCTCTGCATCCGTCGATAAAAGCGCAAAAGGGGTCTTATTGTTATGTGAGGTCTGCAGGGAATGTAAGACTCTGATCGTGTTGTCTTTAGCTTCTCTGCCTTTGACGAAGCCAACTTGATCTGGGTAACAATAAGATATTTTAATAGCACAATTTAAAAAACAATTTTTAAAAACAGTTTCAAAACAATATTACTGACACCGGTGTCAAATTTTAACACTTTGTTAGCATAGTATGTAGCAATCTCAACAAATGTTGCAACAAAAAAAGACAAATTTGTAATATATTTCAAAGTAATTCTTCTATCCTAAATGTCCCTTTCTGAACATAAACTAGGAGCAGTTTTTGTAATTAATTAAGTGCACTTTTGTTCCTCTGTAGCTTAATACTTAATTTTAAAAGGACTTGTTTCTCATTTGAAGGCAGTCTATGTAAATAGCAAATCTTTAAGTGTGAGGCTTGTCGGTGTATAGTTAAGTCCTGCAACAATTTCAGGAGTTGCTGTTACAGTATTTAGACCACAGAAAGTTGTTGTATCTATGCAGCACCTGTTTGTAAATATCCAACAAGAGTAAAATGAGGTGCACTCGCAAACAGTGATGATAAGTTGAAATCTTTATTGCAGAGTAAAAACTTTTCCATCCCAGATGGGATACACAACTTAGATCTCCAGTGGCAATGTGCGCGTTATGGGCTTCACTCTAGGAACTGACTGCTGACATGTTTCAGCTCAGAAAGCCATAATCGTAGAAGTGTGTAGCCGACCGGAGCAGCCGCAATCGGTGACAAGAGCCGGGCTGGTCGAATTTGCTAAGGGGAAGCGAGGAAAAGGTTGGTGAGTTACACGAAGGCCTCTGAGGATTTGACAATGCTATATCTTTACCACTTGGTTATCGGAGGTAAGAGGAGTGGGGAGGAATGATTCATGGGCTTTTGAATAGCCCCAGTTACATAAAGCCACTATTTGTTCAAGGGTATTGTCTTTTAAAGGACATAAGTGCTGACACTCCAAGACTCTTATTTACCTGTTTGTAAATGTTGCACCCTTCAAGTCGAAAGAAATATAGGTTCTTCAGTGATTGTGTAGTACTCACTCGCCTAGATTACGAGTTTTGAGTTAGAGGCTGTGCGCTGCTAACGAGCAGTTTATGCTCACCACCGCTCACTTACAGACAGCGCTGGTATTACGGGTTTTTACAAACCCGGCGTGAGCCGCAAAAAAGTGAATGAAGAGCAAAATTTTGCTCCACATCTCACCTCAATACCAGCGCTGCTTACGTTAGCGGTGAGCTGCTACGTGCTCATGCACGATTTCCCCATAGGAATCAATGGGGGAGAGCCGGCTGAAAAAAAAACCTAACACCTGCAAAAAAGCAGCGCAAAGCTCTTAACACAGCCCCATTGATTCCAATGGGGAAATACATTTATGTCTTCACCTAACACCCTAACATGAACCCCGAGTCTAAACACCCTTAATATTACACTTATTAATCCCTAATCTGCCGCCCCCGACATCGCCGACACCTGCATTATATTATTAACCCCTAATCTGTCACTCCGGACACCGCCGCCATGTACATTATACTTATGAACCCCTAATCTGCCACCCCCAACATCGTCGACACCTACATTTTATTTATTAACCCCTAATCTGCCGCCCCCAATGTCGCCGCAACCTACCTACATTTATTTACCCCTAATCTGCCACCCCCAACGTCGCCGCCACTATAGTAAAGTAATTAACCGCTAAACCTAAGTCTAACCCTAACACCCCCTAACTTAAATATAATTTAAATAAATCTAAATAAAATTATTACAATTAACTAAATTATTCCTATTTAAAACTAAATTCTTACCTGTAAAATAAACCCTAAGCTAGCTACAATATAACTAATAGTTATATTGTATCTATCTTAGGGTTTATTTTTATTTTACAGGCAACTTTTTATTTATTTTAACTATTTAATAACTACCTAGTTAAAATAAATACAAATTTACCTATAAAATAAAACCTAACCTAAGTTAAAATTACACCTAACACTACACTATAATTAAATTAATTACCTAGATTAAATATAATTAATTACAATTATTTTTTTTTATCTAAAGTACGAAAAAAAATAAACACTAAATTACAGAAAATAATAAACAAATGACAAGATTCTTAAACTAATTACACCTAATCTAATCCCCAACAAAATAAAAAAGCCCCCCAAAATTAAAAAAAGCCCTACCCTACACTAAATTACAAATAGCCCTTAAAAGGGCCTTTTGCGGAGCATTGCCCCAAAGTAATCAGTTCTTCTATCTGTAAAAAAAGTCTTCAACCAGACAGCATCTTCTATCTTCATCCATGTGGCGCAGAGCGGGTCCATCTTCAAGACATCCGATGAGGAGCATCCTCTTCTAAAAACTGCCGACGACTGAATGAAGGTTCCTTTAAATGACGTCATCCAAGATGGCGTCCCTTCATAGAGAAAATCCTATTGGCTGATGCAATCAGCCAATAGGATTGAACTGGCATTCTATTGACTGATTGGAACAGCCAATAGAATGCTAGCTCAATCCTATTGGCTGATTGGATCAGCCAATAGGATTTAACTTCAATCCTATCGGCTGATTGCATCAGCCAATAGGATTTTTTCTACCTTAATTCCGATTGGCTGATAGAATTCTATCAGCCAATCGGAATTGAAGGGACACCATCTTGGATGATGTCATTTAAAGGAACCTTCATTCAGTCGTCTGCCGTCGTTAGAAGAGGATGCTCCGCGTCGGATGTCTTGAAGACCGCGCCGGATGAATGAAAATAGAAGATGCCGTATGGATGAAGATTTTGCCTGTCTGGAGGACCACTTCTGCCCGGTTGGATGAAGAAGTCTCCCGGTAGGGTGATCTTCAGGGGGTTAGTGTTAGGTTTTTTTAAAGGGGGATTGGGTGGGTTTTAGAGTAGGGTTGGTTGTGTGGGTGGTGGGTTTTAATGTTGGGGGGATTGTAATTTTTTTTACAGGTAAAAGAGCTGATTATTTTGGGGCAATGCCCCGCAAAAGGCCCTATTTGTAATTTAGTGTAGGGTAGGGCTTTTTTTTATTTGGGGGGGGCTTTTTTATTTTGTTAGAGGGATTAAATTAGGTGTAATTAGTTTAAAAATCTTATAATTTGTTTATTATTTTCTGTAATTTAGTGGAATTTTTTTTGTACTTTAGATAATTATTTTAATTGTAATTAATTGTATTTAATTTAGGTAATTAATTTAATTGTAGTTTAATGTTAGGTGTAATTGTAACTTATGTTAGGTTTTATTTTACAGGTAAATTTGTCTTTATTTTAACTAGGTAGTTATTATATAGTTAATAACTATTTAATAACTATTGTACCTAGTTAAAATAAATACAAAGTTGCCTGTAAAATAAAATTAAACCCTAAGCTAGCTACAATGTAACTATTAGTTATATTGTAGCTAGATTAGGGTTTATTTTATAGGTAAGTATTTAGTTTTAAATAGGAATTAAATTACGCCTAGATTTAGAGTTCTGCGTTAGCCGTCAAAACCAGCGTTAGGGGGTCCTAACGCTGGTTTTGGCTGCCCGCTGGTATTTAGAGTCAGTCAGGAAAGGGTCTAACGCTCACTTTCCAGCCACGACTTTTCCATACCTCAGATCCCCTTACGTCAATTGCGTATCCTATCTTTTCAATGGGATCTTTCTAACGCCGGTATTTAGTCTTGGCTGAAGTGAGCGTTAGAAATCTAACGACAAGACTCCAGCCGCAGAAAAAAGCCAGGAGTTAAGAGCTTTCTGGGCTAACGCCGGTTCATAAAGCTCTTAACTACTGTGCTCTAAAGTACACTAACACACATAAACTACCTATGTACCCCTAAACCGAGGCCCCCCCACATCGCCGCCACTCTATTACATTTTTTTAACCCCTAATCTGCCGACCGCACAATGCCGCAACCTACATTATCCTTACCCCTAATCTGCTGCCCCTAACATCGCTGACCCCTACATAATATTTATTACCCCCTAATCTGCCCCCCCCCCCACGTCGCCGCTACCTACCTACAATTATTAACCCCTAATCTGCCGACCGGACCTCACCGCTACTATAATAAATGTATTAACCCCCTAATCCGCCTCACTCCCGCCTCAAAAACCCTATAATAAATAGTATTAACCCCTAATCTGCCCTCCCTAACATCACTGACACCTAACTTCAAGTATTAACCCCTAATCTGCCGACCGGACCTCGCCGTTACTCTATTAAATGTATTAAACCTAAAGCTAAGTCTAACCCTAACCCTAACACCCCCCTAAGTTAAATATAATTTAAATATAACGAAATAAAATAAATCTTATTAAATAAATTATTCCTATTTAAATCTAAATACTTACCTGTAAAATAAACCCTAATATAGCTACAATATAAATAATAATTATATTGTAGCTATTTAAGGATTAATATTTATTTTACAGGCAACTTTGTATTTATTTTAACCAGGTACAATAGCTATTAAATAGTTAATAACTATTTAATAGTTACCTAATTAAAATAATTACAAAATTACCTGTAAAATAAATCCTAACCTAAGTTCCAATTAAACCTAACACTACACTATCAATAATTAATTAAATAAACTATCTACAATTATCTACAATTAAATCAACTAAACTAAATTACAAAAAAAACAAACACTAAATTACAAAAAACAAAAAAAGATTACAACAATTTTAAACTAATTACACCTACTCTAAGCCCCCTAAAAAAATAACAAAGCCCCCCAAAATAAAAAAATGCCCTACCCTATTCTAAAATAAATATTTTACAGCTCTTTTACCTTACCAGCCCTTAAAAGGGCCTTTTGCGGGGCATGCCCCAAAGAATTCTGCTCTTTTGCCTGTAAAAAAAATACAATACCCCCCCAACATTACAACCCACGACCCACATACCCCTAATCTAACCCAAACCCCCTTAAAAAACCTAACACTGGGGCGGAGCCGAGCCGTGCTGGGACATGGCTGCTTTTTGCTAAAGCTCCGGTGCTGTTATTGCTCAAAGAGAAGGAGATATCCTTATGGGGACCCTAAATTACACTCCGGTGTTCTTCTAACCCTCATGTCGCAGCAGGGAGCACCCTAAACCTCTTATCTGTCCCATCCATACCTTCTCCTTCCCCAAGCTGTGGAAAAGGCTTCACCCGTTACAAACTCCCGGTCGCCATCTTGGCACAGACCTCTCACGGCACCCTCTGCCCGGCATCCCCTGAGTGAGCACACGGGACCTCATACGGCTACAGACCACCTCCAGCTTGCTTACTTGGGTCTCCGGTCCTTGTTGCCGCGAGAAAAGAGGAGGTGCACCTACCGATGCTAACAAACATCTGCTGCTGATCGGGCCCAGCCGCACCCGCGCACTATCCACGCAGCCCAAGAGATCAGGGGACGCGATCAACGTGTTCAGAGTCCCTGACAAGGCTAAACCGCTACCGGTTCATTCTGCAGGCTCCGGGGTAAGAGTATCTCTCACACAAAGGCTACACAGTTGGAGAGAACCTGGGTGGGAGCAGCCTTAGAACCTGAATAGGACACATAAAAGGGCTACCTCTATAATTATCAGCCCTCTTCCACACCTCACGGGTACTTTTAACCACATTAGGGGATAAACTCACAAGATTTGGGACTCCCCTCTGTCATCTTAAAACTGCTACATAAACACCAGGACTTGGGCCCTCTGACACAGACAGCCTTCCCATCTGCTACCTCGTGGCTTCTGATATACATAGTGAATAAGAACTGTATAGCTTTACTCATAGATCCCTAATAACTCAGCTCCAGGGGGCTATTGGAATCAAGGATAAATCAGTTTATATCACTTCCCCTAGAAGTGGTGTATAATCCCAGTGACTCTGAAACTACCACATTTTTTGGCCCAGGATGTCTCAGCGCAAGGGCCCCAAATCAGATAAAATTAACAAGCCTATTACTAACACACCGTCAGTGTCAGCCTTTTTTCAGCCATCTGACCCAGACCACACTGAGTCCTCTTTATCACAAGATCAATCCAGTACAGAGATGCAGTCAGATCTTACACCTATGCAATATAAATCCCTACTAACTTTACCTTCGCAAATAGCAGATCTCCCATCCAAATCTGACTTTGAATCATTGAAATCTTTTATAAAAGGCGAAATGAGGGATTTAAAGAAAGACTTAAATGATATGAGCTCTAGGCTTGATTACATAGAAGAAGGCCAAGAGGCGCTCAATTCCATGGTTAGTTCTAACACACAACAACTCTCAATACAAGATTCCATGGTACAGGCCCTACAAGAGAAACTTGAGGATCTTGATAATCGGGGGAGACGGAATAACCTCAGAATCAGAGGTATACCTGAAGAAGTTTCTCCAGAGCAACTAAAATCTTATGCGGCTGAGCTATTTCATTTCTTGAATCCCAGATTACCCCCCTTACAACCTGATGAAATTGAGCAGATTCATAGGGCGCTAAGACCACCATCCAAGCCCCCCGCTCCACCCAGGGACGTGATAATGAGATTTCTCAGATTTACTACCAAATATGATATCTGGCAATCAGCGAGAACCAGGCGCTCCATTTCCTATAAAGGTCATACTTTACAAATTTTTCAAGATCTCTGCCCACAAACTATCCAGAGAAGGAGAGAGGTCAGATTCCTTACTAAGGCCCTGCAAGATCACAACATCAAATATCGCTGGGGATACCCATTCAGCTTGATAATCTCCTATAATGGCTCTCAAATCATATACAAGTCTTTCCAGGACTTAGACACTGTATCCAAGAAACTGAACATCAACATTGAGCCTCCAGACGAGGATGTCCTTGCGACCACCTCAAGACAACCAGACAGAGGGGGGGACAACCCCAAGGAACAGCGCCCTCAATGGAATAAAGTCAACTCCAAGAGAAGAAAAACCGACTCTGCACCCACGGGTTCCTCTGACCTGCGAAACCCCCCACAGCCGTGATCCTCTGCAATAAATATCAGTCTCATACCACTAGCTAATGGTCTAGGGAGATTATGCTAAAACACACGCTCAGGCTCCCACTTATTTGTTTCTGGACTACCTCTGGCCATGGGTAATGGGGTAAGATTTCAATTCTTGTTCTTAAAGTTGTAGTCAGGGTAGTGTATGGTTCTTTTTTTTTTTTTTTCTTCCACAGATTTCTGGACTTTCCCCTCGACTACTGGGTGGTCTATAACTTGTTATGCCTTTTGATGAATGTATTTTGTACACTTAATGTTTATGCCATTTTTCAGATGTGCCGAGACCATGCCCAGGCTGATCTCAACCTACTATCCCAATAACCAACCCTTCCTGTCCTCAATTCTCCCTCCCCCAAACCTCCCCTCTCCTACCCTCTCACCTCTCCCTTTGGCTCCCTCCCTTCTAACACGGGTCCACACCTGGTACTCCAACTTTAGATTTAAATTGCTTATTAGAGCTTTATGTAACACCAGTCACCCCCCGATTATGGTGTATAGTTCTAAATGTACACTTTTAGTTGGTTTAGCTAAGAATTTATGTTTGTACCATATTTTGATGTTATTACATGCCATGTTTGTAACCTCTCATGCTTTCTACAAGATACCTTTCAAGTTTGCCTCAGATTGCCTGTTAAAAATGTGCTTGTCATGCGTAATCTTTCATATTCCTAAATGTACCACTATAGATGGATAGGTCAAACTACAGAGTCTCACAATGTCAAGGGGCTCAATATACCACAAAAGAGAACCATAGCCTTAAGGGATTATAAGAGACTTAGGTGTGACATTGTAATGTTGCAGGAGACCCACTTCAAAAGAGGTCGAGAACCTCATGCCTCATTTCAGAAATTTGGTATTGCATACTTTTCCTCTGACAGCTCAAAACGTAATGGGGTGTGTATTATGATTAAAAAGAATTTTCCTTTTCAGGTCACGTCAATAGAAAAAGACAAAATGGGTAGATACTTAATTATCTCAGGACTTTTGCATAGGAAACTTATAACCCTAGTTAATATCTATGCCCCTAGCCTAGATGTCACCAGTTTCTTCCACCAGTTAGGCAACAAACTCTTAGAGTCACCTAGGGGTAGCTTGGTATTTGGAGGAGACTTTAACATTGCCCTAGACCCCACTATAGACTGCTCCTCTGGCAAATCTGCTATTCCCACCAAAACTTTAAAATTAATTAAGTCCAAATTGCACGCCCTGGCCATGCATGATATCTGGCGAATCCACCACCCGCATGACAAAGATTTCACTTTTTACTCCCACCCACATCAAAGTTACTCTAGGATTGATTACATACTGACAGATGTTACCAACCTAATTCATGCACGACACTCTGATATACATCCCATAACGTGGTCCGACCATGCTATGGTCAGCTGTACATTTAATCTCCCCATAGACACCAATAATCCTCGGACTTGGAGACTTGATGAGTCTCTTTTAAACGACCCATTGGCTAAGATTAACTTAACTAAGTCCATTGAAGAGTACTTCAGAACAAACACCACCCCAGATATTTGCCAACAGCATATCTGGAACGCCCATAAGTGTGTCCTCAGGGGCGAATTGATCGCTCTAAAGGCGGCTAAGACAAAACAACAACAACTCTACCTAACCTCCTTACTCACGGACTTAAATAAACTTCAGGAAATACATAAAATGTTCCCAAAAGACGGTTCCCTCCAGGACAGCATAGAGCACAAACAGCAACAGCTCAATAGCTACCTGGGAAAAGAGGCTAAACGTAGTGCCTTATTTTTGAAAAAAACTTACTATGAAGGTGCTAACAAACAGGGTAAGCTGTTGGCCAGACAGCTCAGACGGAAAGCTCTCAGTAGATACATTTTACATATCAAAGACGAAAAGGGACAAGACCGATATACATCTAACGACATAGCAGACAGTTTTAAACAATATTACAGCTCACTCTACAACCTGTCCTCAAAATCACCTCCTCTTGCGAATTCCACTATTCTAAACTATCTATCTCAACTAAACCTACCCCAAATTAGTGAAGAACAAAAGGCCGACTTAGACGCTCCCATTTCCACTGACGAAATTAATCTAGCCATTAAATCATTGAAACCAGGTAAATCCCCAGGCCCAGACGGATTTGGTAACACCTACTACACATCCTTTAGAGACATGCTAACACCACACCTCCTGGCTTATTTTCATAGCATAGATCAGGACAAACCCTTCCCTCCTTCGGCCTTACAGGCCAACATTGCTCTGATACCAAAACCAAATAAACCTGTTGTGTCCATCCCTAACTATAGACCGATTTCCCTCTTAAATACTGATATCAAACTTTTTGCCAAAATCATTGCTAACAGACTTAACTTAATCTTACCCCACATTATCCACAGAGACCAGGTTGGCTTTGTACCATTCAGAGAAGCAAGAGACAACACAGTGCGTAATATGCACCTGTTGTGGCATGCTAAGACCAATCTTACTCCCTCACTCTGGATTTCCACAGACGCAGAGAAGGCCTTCGACAGAGTCGGATGGCCTTTTCTTGCTGCAACATTGAGGGCTTTCGGTCTTGGGGAGAAGACACTACATAGAATACTCGCGTTATACAACAAACCGAGCGCTAGGATAGCCCTTAACGTTCCCCGTTCCAGATAACAAACGGCACAAGGCAGGGCTGCCTCCTATCCCCCTTACTTTTCACATGCCTTATTGAGACTTTGGCGACCAAAATTAGGTCTAATAAAAACATACGAGGTCTGACTGTAGGAGACGAAGAATACAAGATGTCACTCTTCGCAGATGATGTCATGTTTTCCTTAACTACCCCATCCGAGTCAATTCCACATCTACTTGTGGAGCTGGAGACATTTCGAGTTCTTTCCAACTACAAAATTAATCATGACAAATCCGAAATGCTGGGAGTGGCTATTAGCTCCTCACTGGCAAACTTGATTTCTAAAATATGCCCATTCAAATGGAACAAAGATTCCCTTAAATATCTGGGGATTCATTTAGCAGATAATTTTGATTTAATGTTCAAGCTGAATTACTCAGCTATAAAAACTGCATTAGTTCGGGACCTTTCATCCTGGACAAGGAACCGTTTATCCTGGTTAGGGAGGATAAACACAATCAAAATGAATGCCTTTCCCAGACTGCTATATATTATGCAGACCCTCCCCATCCAACTCCCTAACACATACATACCACAGATGCAACAACTGTTTAGTTCATTCATCTGGAATAGGCGACCCCCCAGAATAAACAAACTCGTGATGTCCCGCTCCACAACTCAGGGAGGCCTGGGGGTCCCCGATATTGACTCGTACCATAGATCAATATTCCTCCAGAGGGTTCTCGACTGGAGGATTCACGGGAGTCACAAGAGGTGGGTTTCACTAGAAGAAAAACTTAACCCAGATTATAATCTTCCCTCCTTGTGTTGGAACCCAGGCTTCCAATCTTCACTCAAACTAATTAAAAACCCGATCACACGAGAAACCCTGAAAGTATGGGATTCCACTAATAAGACAAACCCATATATTTCCTCCTGCCCAGGCCCCTTAACATCATTGCTCCACAATGATGAGTTCACCCTTCCTCCCCTACCGAGCGACGCAGGAACACTCAACAAGAGTCATGACATCCCCCTGTGGTCCTTGACTAACAACGAACAGATAAAAACTCAAGAGCTATTACTGGACTCTGGTCAGAGCTGGGCCAAAAACTGGTTTTCATACAGAAGGGTGCACCACTATCTCACAACTCACCCACAGCGTTTGAACATGTTGCGACCACTTACCAACATTGAAAAACTATACATATCTTCCCCTCCGGTTAGGCACTGCCTTTCCCACATTTACAACATTATCACCCAACTGCCCCCAGGTGACTTACCTCGCTCCATAGAAATGTGGGAGAAGGAACTAGGAGTTATCATAACACCCCAGACAGCAACTAACATCTTTCATAATATTAAATCCGCCTCCATGTCAGCCTCCATTAAAGAAATGAACTACAAGTTATTACATGGCTGGTACCTGACCCCCAGGAGAATCCACAAACTCTTTCCAAAATCCAATAACCGTTGTTGGAGGTGTGGCCACCATGGTAGCGGAATGAGTCATATGTGGTGGTGCTCCCAGGTCCACTGGCTATGGCGTTTAGTGATCTCAGAGATAGAACAAATTTTTCAATTTACCCTCCCTCTGGACCCCCTGGTCTGGTTGTTAAACAAATCTATTAAATTGCCCCACTCCCACTTTACTCCCCTGTTAAAAATTATGAGAAACAGCTTAAAGGTTTTAATTGCACTAAACTGGAGATCTCCCGATGTCCCTTCAGTGGCCACTTGGCGTAATAAGGTCTCAGACCTGATAGAACTGGAAGAATATGGTTCCTTTTTAACGGGCAAGAGGGATCAATTTATAGAACTCCAAATTACTTGGGAAAATTATATTAAATCTAATACCCTAAAACAGGCCACCTGACGACGTTACGAGCTCTCTTGATTCAAAGCCCTGACAGACATTATCCATGTTCGAGTGCAATTTATGAAAGATGTCTCCAGGTAGACACGATCATTCCACAGGCTGAGCATTGAGATGGTATTACTACTGTTAGCATAGGCATATTAGGTTTTCCTTAGTTCAGTAAAAGTTTAAAACAAGATTCCAAGATGCACTATTCGCAAATTGTATTTTTTTTTTATGTATGATTGATTATGTGATTATTTTCATTGTAATTTTCATGTTTTGTTGTTCTAACTGTATCACGGTCTCTTAATAAAAACATGTTGGAAAAAAAACAAAAAAAAACCTAACACTAAGCCCCTGAAGATCTTCCTACCTTGTCTTCACCACGCCGGGTATCACCGATCTGTCCAGAAGAGGGTCCGAAGTCTTCATCCTATCCGGCAAGAAGAGGAGATCCGGACCGGCAAACCTCTTCATCCAATCTTCTTCCATCCGGCGCGGAGCGGGACCATCTTGAAGCAGCCGACGCAGATCCATCCTCTTCTAACGACGTCCTAAGTCCGAATGAAGGTTCCCTCGAATTCCGATTTGCTGTTCCATGTATGTATGTGGGTGGTGGGTTGTAATGTTGGGGAGGGGGTATTGTATGTTTTTTTACAGGCAAAAGAGCAGAATTCTTTAGGGCATGCCCCGCAAAAGACCCTTTTAAGGGCTGGTAAGGTAAAAGAGCTTTTCAATTTTTATTTTAGAATAGGGTAGGGCATTTTTTTATTTTGGGGGGCTTTGTTATTTTTTTAGGGGGCTTAGAGTAGGTGTAATTAGTTTAAAATTCTTGCATTCTTTTTTTATTTTTTGTAATTTAGTGTTGTTGTTTTTTTGTAATTTAGTGTTTGTTTGTTTGTAATTTAGTTTAGTTGATTTAATTGTAGGTAATTGTAGGTAGTTTATTTAATTAATTTATTGATAGTGTAGTGTTAGGTTTAATTGTAACTTAGGTTAGGATTTATTTTACAGGTAATTTTGTAATTATTTTAACTAGGTAGCTATTAAATAGTTAATAACTATTTAATAGCTATTGTACCTAGTTAAAATAAATACAAAGTTGCCTGTAAAATAAATATAATTATTATTTATATTGTAGCTATATTATGGTTTATTTTACAGGTAAGTATTTAGATTTAAATAGGAATAATTTATTTAATAAGATTTATTTTATTTTGTTAGATTTAAATTATATTTAACTTAGGGGGGTGTTAGGGTTAGACTTAGCTTTAGGGGTTAATACATTTATTAGAGTAGCGGTGAGGTCCGGTCAGCAGATTATTGGTTAATAATTGTAGGTAGGTGGCGGCGACGTTGGGGGCGGCAGATTAGGGGTTAATAAATATAATATAGGGGTCGGTGGTGTTAGGGGCAGCAGATTAGGGGTACATAGGGATAACGTAGGTTGCGGCGGTTTACGGAGCGGCAGATTAGGGGTTAATAATAAAATGCAGGGGTCAGCGATAACGGGGGCGGCAGATTAGGGGTTAATAATATAATGCAGATGTCGGGGGCGGCAGATTAGGGGTTAATAAGTGTAAGGTTAGGGGTGTTTAGACTCGGGGTGCATGTTAGGGTGTTAGGTGCAGACATAGGAAGTGTTTCCCCATAGGAAACAATGGGGCTGCGTTAGGAGCTGAACGCTGCTTTTTTGCAGGTGTTTTTTTTTCAGCTCAAACTGCCCCATTGTTTCCTATGGGAGAATCGTGCACGAGCACGTTTTTTAAGCTGGCCGCGTCCGTAAGCAACGCTGGTATTTAGAGTTGCAGTGGCGGTAAATATGCCTGTATGCTCCCTTTTTGGAGCCTAACGCAGCCCTTCTGAGAACTCTAAATACCAGCGTTGTTTAAAAGGTGTGGGGGGGGGGGGAAACCACGCGTAGCTAACGCACCCCTTTGGCCGCAAAACTCTAAATCTAGGCGTCAGTTAATTATAGTAATTTTATTTAGATTTATTTAAATTATATTTAAGTTAGGGGGTGTTAGGGTTAGACTTAGGTTTAGGGGTTAATAACTTTATTATAGTGGCAGTGACGTTGGGGGCGGCAGATTAGGGGTTAATAAATGTAGGAAGGTGTCGGTGATGTTAGGGCCGGCAGATTAGGGGTTAATAATATTTAAATAGTGTTTGCGATGCGGGAGTGCGGCGGTTTAGGGGTTAATATATTTTTTATAGTGGCGGTGATGTCCGGTTCGGCAGATTAGGGGGTAAAAATGTAATTTTAGTGTTTGCTCTGTGGGGGGGGGGGGGGGGGGGGGGGGCTCGGTTTAGGGGTTAATAGGTAGTTTATGGGTGTTAGTGTACTTTTTAGCACTTTAGTTAAGAGTTTTACACTACAACACCGTAGCATAAAACTCTTAACTACTGACTTTTAAATGCGGTACCAGTCTTGACATGAGAGAGTCTACCGCTCATTTTTGGTCAGACTTGTAATACCGGCGCTATGCAAGTCCCATTGAAAATATAGGATACGCAATTGACGTAAGTGGATTTATAGTATTTCCGAGTCTGGCCAAAAAAGTGAGTGGTACACCTGTACCTTCAAGACTTGTAATACCAGCGGGCGTTAAAAAGCAGCGTTAGGACCTCTTAATGCTGCTTTTTAACCCTAACGCACAACTCATACTCTAAGCCACTATTTCTTTGTTGTCCTCTGCCAGTCTGCACGTTCCTGTGCTTAGATGATGCGTGTTGGTAGTGACCAATTGTGCGCACTCTTTGAATAAACTTGTAAGTCTTCAAACTCCTACCGCCCTGGGGCGCGATCCGATATAGATCGCAGTTTGCGGCGCAAGCGAGGGAACCCGCGTCACCCGCAGTTTCAGCTCGCAACTCGAGCCATCCAATATGCGGCGCTGTCACTTGCTAAAGTGGCGCAAGTCTCACAAACCAGCGATGTCCAGAAATCTGCGTAAGTACAGATTTTTGGAGTCGCCAGTGACTTGCGCCACGTTAGAAACTGCCGGCGCCTACAAAACCTGACTAAAGTCTAAATCACCCGCACTGTCTAACACGCCTCCTAAACATAGCCCGACACGTCTAACCCTCTATCCGCTATCCCCCCTCACTAGCCTAATAATAAAAAGAAGTTATTAACCCCTAAACCGCCGCTCCCGTACCCCGCCGCAACCTAATAAAGTTATTAACCCCTAAACCGTCGCTCCCGTACCCCGCCGTCAGCTATATTAAATCTATAACCCCCTAAAGTGAGCCCCTAACACCGCCGCCATCTCTATAAAAATTATTAACCCCTAATGTAAGCCCCTTACACCAATCAGCCAATCGGATTGAACTTGAATCTGATTGGCTGATTCAATCAGCCAATCAGATTTTTCTAACTTAATTCCGATTGGCTGATAGAATCCTATCAGCCAATCGGAATTCGGCGGACGCCATCTTGGATGACGTCATTTAAAGGTACCTCATTCGTCGTTCAGTCGTCGGCCGGGATGGATGCTCCGCGGCGGCGGAGCCAAGAAAGAAGATTGAAGATGCCGCCGGAAGGATGAAGACTTTGCTGCCGCTTGGAGGAAGACGTCGCCGGAGGAAGAATTCTTCTTTGCCGCTTGGAGGAAGACGTCGCCGGAGGAATAATTCTTCTTTGCCGCTTGGAGGAAGACGTCGCCGGAGGAAGAATTCTTCTTTGCCGCTTGGAGCAAGACATCGCCCGGATCGGATGAGGAGTTCGGCCCGGTGTGGTGAAGACAAGGTAGGGAGATCTTCAGGGGAGTAGTGTTAGGCTTTTTTAAGGGGGGTTTGGGTGGGTTTAGAATAGGGGTATGTGGGTGGTGGGTTGTAATGGGGGGGGGGTATTGTATATGTTTTTAAATGCAAAAGAGCTGAATTCTTTGGGGCATGCCCCTCAAAAGGCCCTTTTAAGGGCTGGTAAGGTAAAGAGCTTTGAACTTTTTTTAACCCCTTAACGACCAACGACGTATGGGGTACGTCCTGCAAAAAAATGCAGTTAATGACCAAGGACGTACCCCGTACGTTGTTGGTCTTTGAAAGCAGTGGAAGCGATCCTGATCACTTCCAACTGCTTTCATGTTATAGCAGTGATGCCTCGATATTGAGGCATCCTGCTATAACATTTTTAAGCCGTCCGATGAAGAGAGAGCCAACCTGTGGCCCTCTCTGCATCGGCCATCAATGGCCCTGTTCGTTGGTGGGTGGGAGCTGATCGTGGGAGGCGGGTGGGCGGCCATCGGTGGGGAAGGGGGGCGGGATCGAGTGCGCGTGCGCGGGTGCGCGCGCGTGCACGGGAGCGGGGGCGCGCGCGTGCATGGGAGCGGGGGCGCGCGTGCGTGGGTGGGAACCCTACACTATGAAACACTGTAAGGTGGGAGAGAGGGGGTTGAGGGGGAGCAAATGTTTTACAAATGTTAACGATCTGGGAGGGTGGGAGGTTGGGGGTTGAGGGGGGGCAGCTACACTACAGAAAATACTATTTTTAAAATAACATAATTATAAAATGTTCTAAAAAACATATTTGATTTCAAACTGGGTACTGGCAGACAGCTGCCAGTACCCAATATGGCGCATAATAAGGCCGAGAGGGGGGTTAGAGAGCTGTTTGGGGGGGGGGATCAGGGAAGTTGGGGGCTAAGGAGGGGATCCTACACAGAAGCATATGTAAATATGCTATTTTTTTTTTATTTTTTTTAAAAATACCTTTTATTTTAGTACTGGCAGACTTTCTGCCAGTACTTAAGATGGCGGGGACAATTGTGGGGTGGGGGAGGGAAGAGAGCTGTTTGGGACGGATCAGGGGGTGTGATGTGTCATGTGGGAGGTTGATACCTACACTAAAGCTAAAATTAACCCTGCAAGCTCCCTACAAGCTCCCTAATTAACCCCTTCAATGCTGGGCATTATAAACGTGTGGTGCGCAATGGCATTTAGCTGCCTTCTAATTACCAAAAAGCAAAGCCAAAGCCATATATATCTGCTATTTCTGAACAAAGGGGATCCCAGAGAAGCTTTTACAACCATTTATGCCATAATTGCACAAGCTGTTTGTAAATAATTTCAGTGAGAAACCTAAAATTGTGAAAAATTTAACGCTTTATTTTTATTTGTTAGCATTTGGCGGTGAAATGGTGGCATGAAATATACCAAAATGGGCCTAGATCAATACTTTGGGTTGTCTACTACATTATACTAAAGCTAAAATTAACCCTAAAAGCTCCCTACAAGCTTCCTAATTAACCCCTTCAATGCTGGGCATAATACATGTGTGGTGCGCAGTGGCATTTTGCGGCCTTCTAAATACCAAAAAGCAATGCCAAAGCCATATATGTCTTTATTTCTGAACAAAGGGGATCCCAGAGAAGCATTTACAACCATTTGTGCCATAATTGCACAAGTTGTTTGTAAATAATTTCAGTGAGAAACCTAAAGTTTGTGAAACAATTTGTGAAAAAGTGAACACATTTTTTTATTTGATCGCATTTGGTAGTGAAATGGTGGCATGAAATATACCAAAATGGAACTAGATCAATACTTTGGGATGTCTACTAAAAAAAAATATAAACATGTCAAGGGATATTCAGGGATTCCTGAAAGATATCAGTGTCCCAATGTAACTAGCGCTAATTTAAAAAAAAAGTGGTTTGGAAATAGCAAAGTGCTACTTGTATTTATTGCCCTATAACTTGCAAAAAAGCAAAGAACATGTAAACATTGGGTATTTCTAAACTCAGGACAAAATTTAGAAACTATTTAGCATGGGTGTTTTTTGGTGGTTGTAGATGTGTAACAGATTTTGGGGGTCAAAGTTAGAAAAAGTGTGTTTTGTTCCATTATTTCCTCATATTTTATAATTTTTTTAATAGTAAATTATAAGATATGATGAAAATAATGGTATCTTTAGAAAGTCCATTTAGTGGCGAGAAAAACGGTATATAATATGTGTGGGTACAGTAAATGAGTAAGAGGAAAATTACAGCTAAACACAAACACTGCAGAAATGTAAAAATAGCCTTGGTCCCAAACGGACAGAAAATGGAAAAGTGCTGTGGTCCTTAAGGGGTTAATTTAGAATAGGGCAGGGAATTTTTTTTATTTTGGGGGGCTTTATTATTTTATTAGGGGGCTTAGAATAGGTGTAATTAGCTTAAAAATCTTGTAATCTTTTTTTTATTTTTTGGAATTTAGTGTTTGTTTTTTTGTGTAATTTAGTTTAGTTTATTTAATTGTATTTTTAGATAGATATTTGTAGTTTATTTAATTTATTGATAGTGTAGGTGTATTTGTAACTTAGGTTAGGATTTATTTTACAGGTAATTGGGTAATTATTTTAACTAGGTAGCTATTAAATAATTAATAACTATTTAATAGCTATTAGACCTAGTTAAAATAATTAACAATTTACCTGTAAAATAAATATGAACCCTAACATAGCTACAATGTAATTATTAATTATATTGTAGTTATCTTAGGGTTTATTTTATAGGTAAGTATTTAGATTTAAATAGGAATATTTTAGTTTATAATATGAATTAGATTAATTTGATATAAATTTAGTTAGGGGTGTTAGGGGTAGATAGAGTTAATATAGTTTATATAAATACTATAGTAATTATATTAACTATATTAACCCTAATATAATTAGGGTTAATATAGTTAATATATATAATGTAATACCTATATTAACTATAATATACTTAGGGTTAATATAGATAACATAGCTGGCGGCGGGGTAGGTAGATTAAATTAGGGGTTAATAATATTAATATAGGTGGCGGCGGTATAGGGGGATTAGATTAGGGGTTAATAATTTTTATATAGGTGGCGGCGGTTTTAGGGGTCAGATTAGGGGATAGATAAAGTAGATTGCGGCAGTTTTAGGGGCTCACAGTAGGGGGTTAGTTTATGTAGATGGCGGCGGGGTCCGGGAGCGGCGGTCTAGGGGTTAATAACTTTATTAGGGATTTCGGGGGGGGGGGGGATCGCGGTTGACAGGTAGATAGACATTGCGCATGCGTTAGGTGTTAGGTTTTATTTAGCAGATCGCGGGTGACAGGGAGATAGACATTGGTTAGGTGTTAGGTTTATTTTCTAGCTAGTTTAGGGAGTTACGGGGCTCCAATAGTCAGCGTAAGGCTTCTTACGGCTGATTTTTGTGGCGAGGTGAAAATGGAGTAAGTTTTCTCCATTTTCGCCACGTAAGTCCTTACGCTGCATATTGGATACCAAACTGCGCTGGTTTGGTATACCTGCCTATAGCCCAAAAAACTACGGGCGACCGCAGAAATATACGGGCGTAACTTCTAGGTTACGCCGTATATGTGATACCAAACCAGCGCAAATATTGGCGTTGCCGGCTTTTGCGGGCGACGATTTTTATCGGATCGACCCCCTGTTCGTGGAAGTATTTTCAACGCTGCGGTTATGGGAGTCAATCCAGGGTCTCAGTTCAGGAGCTTATATACAGATATATAATATTATAGATAGGTTCCCTCTGTCTTCAGCAGAGACAGAACAGATGTTATATAACTACATGCACAGCACAGGGTGATATTAACAGCAGAGGAAGAACAGACGTTATATAACTACATGCACAACACAGGGTGATATTAACAGCAGAGACAGAACAGACATTATTTAACTACATGCACAGCACAGGATGATCTTAACAGCAGAGACAGAACAGACGTTATTTAACTACATGCACAACACAGTGTGATATTAACAGCAGAGACAGAACAGATGTTATATAACTACATGCACAGCACAGGGTGATATTAACAGCAGAGACAGAACAGACATTATATAACTACATGCACAGCACAGGGTGATATTAACAGCAGAGACAGAACAGACGTTATATAACTACATGCAAAGCACAGGGTGATATTAACAGCAGAGACAGAACAGACATTATATAACTACATGCACAGCACAGGATGATCTTAACAGCAGAGACAGAACAGACGTTATATAACTACATGCACAACACAGTGTGATATTAACAGCAGAGACAGAACAGATGTTATATAACTACATGCACAGCACAGGGTGATATTAACAGCAGAGACAGAACAGACGTTATATAACTACATGCACAACACAGGGTGATATTAACAGCAGAGACAGAACAGACGTTATATAACTACATGCAAAGCACAGGGTGATATTAACAGCAGAGACAGAACAGACATTATATAACTACATGCACAGCACAGGGTGATATTAACAGCAGAGACAGAACAGACATTATATAACTACATGCACAGCACAGGGTGATATTAACAGCAGAGACAGAACATACATTACATAACTACATGCACAGCACAGGGTGATATTAACAGGAGAGACAGAACAGACGTTATATAACTACATGCAAAGCACAGGGTGATATTAACAGCAGAGACAGAACACATGTTATATAACTACATGCACAGCACAGGGTGATATTAACAGCAGAAACAGAACAGACATTATATAACTACATGCACAGCACATAGTGATATTAACAGCAGAGACAGAACAGAAATTATTTAACTACATGCACAGCACAGGATGATCTTAATAGCAGAGACAGACCAGACATTATATATCTACATGCACAGCACATTGTGATATTAACAGCAGAGACAGAACAGACATTATATAACTACATGCACAGCACATTGTGATATTAACAGCAGAGACAGAACAGACATTATATAACTACATGCAAAGCACAGGATGATATTAACAGCAGAGACAGAACAGACATTATATAACTACATGCACAGCACAGAGTGATATTAACAGCAGAGACAGAACAGACGTTATATAACTACATGCACAGCACAGAGTGATATTAACAGCAGAGACAGAACCGACGTTATATAACTACATGCACAGCACAGAGTGATATTAACAGCAGAGACAGAACATACGTTATATAACTACATGCACAGCACAGAGTGATATTAACAGCAGAGACAGAACATACGTTATATAACTACATGCACAGCACAGAGTGATATTAACAGCAGAGACAGAACATACGTTATATAACTACATGCACAGCACAGAGTGATATTAACAGCAGAGACAGAACAGACATTATATAACTACATGCACAGCACAGGGTGATATTAACAGAAGAGACAGAACATACGTTATATAACTACATGCACAGCACAGGGTGATATTAACAGCAGAAACACAACAGACGTTATATAACTACATGCACAGCACAGAGTGATATTAACAGCAGAGACAGAACAGACGTTATATAACTACATGCACAGCACAGAGTGATATTAACACTAGCAGAGACAGAACAGACGTTATTTAACTACATGCACAGCACAGGGTAATATTAACACTAGCAGAGACAGAACAGACGTTATATAACTACATGCACAGCACAGAGTGATATTAACACTAGCAGAGACAGAACAGACGTTATATAACTACATGCACAGCACAGGGTGATATTAACAGCAGAGACAGAACATACGTTATATAACTACATGCACAGCACAGGGTGATATTAATAGCAGAGACACAACAGACGTTATATAACTACATGCACAGCACAGAGTGATATTAACACTAGCAGAGACAGAACAGACGTTATATAACTACATGCACAGCACAGGGTGATATTAACAGCAGAGACAGAACAGACGTTATATAACTACATGCACAGCACAGGATGATCTTAACAGCAGAGACAGAACAGACGTTATTTAACTACATGCACAGCACAGAGTGATATTAACACTAGCAGAGACAGAACAGACGTTATATAACTCTATGCACAGCACAGGGTGATATTAACAGCAGAGACAGAACAGACGTTATATAACTACATTCACAGCACAGGGTGATATTAACAGCAGAGACAGAACAGACGTTATTTAACTACATGCACAGCACAGAGTGATATTAAAAGCAGAGACAGAACAGACGTTATATAACTACATGCACAGCACAGGGTGATATTAACAGCAGAGACAGAACAGACATTATATAACTACATGCACAGCACAGGGTGATATTAACAGCAGAGACAGAACAGACGTTATATAACTACATGCACAGCACAGAGTGATATTAACAGCAGAGACAGAACAGACGATATATAACTACATGCACAGCACAGGGTGATATTAACAGCAGAGACCGAACAGACGTTATATAACTACATGCACAGCACAGGGTGATATTAACAGCAGAGACAGAACAGACGTTATATAACTACATGCACAGCACAGGATGATCTTAACAGCAGAGACAGAACAGACGTTATTTAACTACATGCACAGCACAGAGTGATATTAACACTAGCAGAGACAGAACAGACGTTATATAACTCTATGCACAGCACAGGGTGATATTAACAGCAGAGACAGAACAGACGTTATATAACTACATTCACAGCACAGGGTGATATTAACAGCAGAGACAGAACAGACGTTATTTAACTACATGCACAGCACAGAGTGATATTAAAAGCAGAGACAGAACAGACGTTATATAACTACATGCACAGCACAGGGTGATATTAACAGCAGAGACAGAACAGACATTATATAACTACATGCACAGCACAGGGTGATATTAACAGCAGAGACAGAACAGACGTTATATAACTACATGCACAGCACAGAGTGATATTAACAGCAGAGACAGAACAGACGATATATAACTACATGCACAGCACAGGGTGATATTAACAGCAGAGACCGAACAGACGTTATATAACTACATGCACAGCACAGGGTGATATTAACAGCAGAGACAGAACAGACGTTATATAACTGCATGCACAGCACAGGGTGATATTAACAGCAGAGACAGAACAGACGTTATATAACTACATGCACAGCAAAGGGTGATATTAACAGCAGAGACAGAACAGACGTTATATAACTACATGCATAGCACAGGGTGATATTAACAGCAGAGACAGAACAGACGTTATATAACTACATGCACAGCACAGAGTGATATTAACAGCAGAGACAGAACATATATTACATAACTACATAGACAGCACAGAGTGATAATAACAGCAGAGACAGAACAGACGTTATATAACTACATGCACAGCACAGGGTGATATTAACAGCAGAGACAGAACAGACATTATATAACTACATGCACAACACAGTGTGATATTAACAGCAGAGACAGAACAGATGTTATATAACTACATGCAAAGCACAGGGTGATATTAACAGCAGAGACAGAAGAGACATTATATAACTATATGCACAGCACAGGGTGATATTAACAGCAGAGACAGAACATACATTACATAACTACATGCACAGCACAGAGTGATATTAACAGCAGAGACAGAACATACGTTATATAACTTCATGCACAGCACAGAGTGATATTAACAGGAGAGACAGAACAGACGTTATATAACTACATGCAAAGCACAGGATGATATTAACAGCAGAGACAGAACAGACATTATATAACTACATGCACAGCACAGGGTGATATTAACAGCAGAGACAGAACAGACGTTATATAACTACATGCACAGCACAGGGTGATATTAACAGCAGAGACAGAACAGACATTATATAACTACATGAACAGCACAGGGTGATATTAACAGCAGAGACAGAACAGACATTATATAACTACATGAACAGCACAGGGTGATATTAACAGCAGAGACAGAACAGACATTATATAACTACATGAACAGCACAGGGTGATATTAACAGCAGAGACAGAACAGACATTATATAACTACATGAACAGCACAGGGTGATATTAACAGCAGAGACAGAACAGACATTATATAACTACATGAACAGCACAGGGTGATATTAACAGCAGAGACAGAACAGACATTATATAACTACATGAACAGCACAGGGTGATATTAACAGCAGAGACAGAACAGACGTTATATAACTACATGCACAGCACAGGGTGATATTAACAGCAGAGACAGAACAGACGATATATATCTACATGCACAGCACAGAGTGATATTAACAGCAGAGACAGATCCGACGTTATATAACTACATGCACAGTACAGGGTGATATTAGCAGCAGAGACAGAACAGACGATATATATCTACATGCACAGCACAGGGTGATATTAACAGCAGAGACACAACAGACGTTATATAACTTCATGCACAGCAGAGGGTGATATTAACAGCAGAGACAGAACAGACGTTATATAACTGCATGCACAGCACAGGGTGATATTAACAGCAGAGACAGAACAGACGTTATATAACTGCATGCACAGCACAGGGTGATATTAACAGCAGAGACAGAACAGACGTTATATAACTACATGCACAGCACAGGGTGATATTAACAGCAGAGACACAACAGACGTTATTTAACTACATGCACAGCACAGAGTGATATTAAAAGCAGAGACAGAACAGACGTTATATAACAACATGCACAGCACAGAGTGATATTAACAGCAGAGACAGAACAGACGTTATATAACTACATGCACAGCACAGGGTGATATTAACAGCAGAGACAGAACAGACGTTATATAACTACATGCAAAGCACAGGGTGATATTAACAGCAGAGACAGAACAAACGTTATTTAACTACATGCACAGCACAGAGTGATATTAACAGCAGAGACAGAACAGACGTTATATAACTACATGCAGAACACAGAGTGATATTAACAGCAGAGACAGAACAGACGTTATATAACTACATGCACAGCACAGGGTGATATTAACAGCAGAGACAGAACAGACGTTATATAACTACATGCACAGCACAGAGTGATATTAACAGCAGAGACAGAACAGACGTTATATAACTACATGCACAGCACAGGGTGATATTAACAGCAGAGACAGAACAGACATTATATAACTACATGCACAACACAGTGTGATATTAACAGCAGAGACAGAACAGACGTTATTTAACTACATGCACAGCACAGGGTGATATTAACAGCAGAGACAGTACAGACGTTATATAACTACATGCACAGCACAGCTTGATATTAACAGCAAAGACAGAACAGACGTTATATAACTTCATGCACAGCACAGGGTGATATTAACAGCAGAGACAGAACAGACGTTATTTAACTACATGCACAACACAGTGTGATATTAACAGCAGAGACAGAACAGACGTTATATAACTACATGCACAGCACAGAGTGATATTAACAGCAGAGACAGAACAGACGTTATATAACTACATACACAGCACAGGGTGATATTAACAGCAGAGACTGAACAGACGTTATATAACTACATGCACAGCACAGGGTGATATTAACAGCAGAGACAGAACAGACGTTATATAACTGCATGCACAGCACAGGGTGATATTAACAGCAGAGACAGAACAGACGTTATATAACTACATACACAGCAAAGGGTGATATTAACAGCAGAGACAGAACAGACGTTATATAACTACATGCACAGCACAGAGTGATATTAACAGCAGAGACAGAACAGACGTTATATAACTACATGCACAGCACAGAGTGATATTAACAGCAGAGACAGAACAGACGTTATATAACTACATGCACAGCACAGTGTGATATTAACAGCAGAGACAGAACAGACGTTATATAACTACATGCACAGCACAGAGTGATATTAACAGCAGAGACAGAACAGACGTTATATAACTACATGCACAGCACAGGGTGATATTAACAGCAGAGACAGAACAGACGTTATTTAACTACATGCACAGCACAGAGTGATATTAACAGCAGAGACAGAACAGACGTTATATAACTACATGCACAGCACAGCTTGATATTAACAGCAAAGACAGAACAGACGTTATATAACTTCATGCACAGCACAGGGTGATATTAACAGCAGAGACAGAACAGACGTTATTTAACTACATGCACAACACAGTGTGATATTAACAGCAGAGACAGAACAGACGTTATATAACTACATGCACAGCACAGGGTGATATTAACAGCAGAGACAGAACAGACGTTATATAACTACATGCACAGCACAGAGTGATATTAACAGCAGAGACAGAACAGACGTTATATAACTACATGCACAGCACAGACTGATATTAACAGCAGAGACAGAACAGACATTATATAACTACATGCACAGCGCAGGTCAGCACCAGGTTTATTATGTCGAATGTCTTATCGCCCGATTCTAAAAAGATCTCTGGTTTGGTGAGGAATTGTCCTTCTGGTACAATTCTGTCACCGCCGTACACTGAAGCTTGAATGCGAGGTTCCTCCTTATATGTGGGTGTCCTTGAATTTCTATTGTCTTATACGTAAATACGTAGACATTTGTAGGTAAATTACACAGGAGTAAATCGTATTAACGATGCACAGCCTGGATGTTCCAAATAAAGAAGCAAAACATTCATACTTAAAAGTACAAAATACAAAGCCTAATTGTTGTTTTTTCGGGGCGTTACATGGGTGGGCACATATGAAATTTTATCTCAAATCTCAGTGTAATTCTGTAAACATTTGCGCACTACAGATCTCACAGTTTTTTCTTGCCAATTAAAAAGTAAACCATTTTTACTAAAAAACACAAAACAGTAATTATTCTGAAAGAAAAACCTGTGCATACGAAAATTACAGCGAATCTAAGGTACAGTGAACTAAAAACAGCGCAATTAGTTTTTTATTTAGTGTTAAATTCACGCTGTTTTCTCCCTCTGTACTTCGCCCTCTATTGCGAACTAGCAAAGAGCTGTCATTATTTGTATGGGAGACATCTCGCTACTCGCAGGGACAGACCCTTTTTTTTTTTTATCAAATTCCATGAAAAATGCCCCTGCGAGTGCTGGACTGGAAAACCATGACTTGACATAGAAACTTTATAGAATCAGACCCTTAGAGACACTAGCCCAGGGATATGTTACCTAATATTCAGGAGAGACCAGCACTGGGATATGTTACCTAATATTCAGGAGAGACCAGCACTGGGATATGTTACCTAATATTCAGGAGAGACCAGCACTGGGATATGTTACCTAATTTTCAGGAGAGACTAGCCCAGGGATATGTTACCTAATGTTCAGGAGAGACCAGCCCAGGGATATGTTACCTAATGTTCAGGAGAGACCAGCCCAGGGATATGTTGCCTAATGTTCAGGAGAGACCAGCCAAGGGATATGTTACCTAATGTTCAGGAGAGACCAGCCCAGGGATACGTTACCTAATGTTCAGGAGAGACCAGCCCAGGGATATGTTACCTAATGTTCAGGAGAGAACAGCCCAGGGATATGTTACCTAATGTTCAGGAGAGACCAACACTAGGATATGTTACCTATTGTTCAGGAGAGACCAACACTAGGATTTGTTACCTAATGTTCAGGAGAGAACAGCCCAGGGATATGTTACCTAATGTTCAGGAGAGACCAGCCCAGGGATATGTTACCTAATGTTCAGGAGAGACCAGCCCAGGGATATGTTACCTAATGTTCAGGAGAGACCAGCCCAGGGACATGTTACCTAATGTTCAGGAGAGAACAGCCCAGGGATATGTGACCTAATGTTCAGGAGAGACCAGCACTGGGATATGTAACCTAATGTGCAGGAGAGACCAGCACAGGGATATGTTATCTTATGTTCAGGAGAGACCAGCTCTTGGATAGGTTACCAAATGTTCAGGAGAGATCAGTACTGGGAAATGTTACATAATGTTAAGGAGAGACCAGCACTGGGATATGTTACCTAATGTCCAGGAGAGACCAGCACTGGGATATGATACCTAATATTAAGGAGAGACCAGCACTGGGATATGTTACCTAATGTTCAGGAGAGACCAGCAGTGGGATATGTTACCTAATGTTCAGGAGAGACCAGCACAGGGATATGTTACCTTATGTCCAGGAGAGACCAGCACTGGGATATGTTACCTAATGTTCAGGAGAGACCAGCACTGGGATATGTTACCTAATGTTCAGAAGAGACCAGCACGGGGATATCTTACCTAATGTTCAGAAGAGACCAGCACTGGGATATGTTTCCTAATGTTCAGGAGAGACCAGCCCAGGGATATGTTACCTAATGTTCAGGAGAGACCAGCCCAGGGACATGTTACCTAATGTTCAGGAGAGAACAGCCCAGGGATATGTAACCTAATGTGTAGGAGAGACCAGCACAGGGATATGTTACCTAATGTTCAGGAGAGACCAGCTCTTGGATAGGTTACCAAATGTTCAGGAGAGATCAGCACTGGGAAATGTTACATAATGTTAAGGAGAGACCAGCACTGGGATATGTTACCTAATGTTCAGGAGAGACCAGCACTGGAATATGTTACCTAATGTTCAGGAGAGACCAGCACTGGGATATGTTACCTAATGTTAAGGAGAGACCAGCACTGGGATATGTTACCTAATGTTCAGGAGAGACCAGCACTGGGATATGTTACCTAATGTTCAGGAGAGACCAGCACTGGGATATGTTACCTAATGTTCAGGAGAGACTAGCCCAGGGAAATATTACCTAATGTTCAGGAGAGACCAGCAAGGTGATATGTTACCTAATGTTCAGGAGAGACCAGCACTTGGATATGTTTCCTAATGTTAAGGAGAGACCAGCACTGGGATATGTTACCTAATGTCAAGGAGAGACCAGCACTGGGATATGTTACATAATGTTCAGGAAAGACCAGCACTGGGATATGTAACCTAATATTCAGGAGAGACCAGAACTGGGATATGTTACCTAATTTTCAGGAGAGACTAGCACTGGGATATGTTACCTAATGTTCAGGACAGACCAGCACTGGGATATGTTACCTAATGTTAAGGAGAGACCAGCACAGGAATATGCTACATAATATTCAGGAGAGACCAGTACGGGGATATGTTACCTATTGTTCAGGAGTGACCAGCATGGGGATATGTTACCTAATGTTAAGGAGAGACCAGCACTGGGATATGCTACCTAATGTTCAGGAGAGACCAGCACAGGGATATGTTACATTATGTTCAGGAGAGACCAGCACTGGGATATGTTACCTAATGTTCAGGAGAGACCAGCCCAGGGATATATTACCTAATGTTCAGGAGAGACCAGCGCAGGGATATGTTACCTAATGTTCAGGAGAGACCAGCACAGGGATATGTTACCTTATATTCAGGAGAGATCAGCACTGGGATATGTTTCCTAATGTTAAGGAGAGACCAGCACTGGGATATGTTACCTAATGTCAAGGAGAGACCAGCACTGGGATATGTTACCTAATGTTCAGGAGAGACCAGCACTGGGATATGTTACCTAATGTGCAGGAGAGACCAGCACAGGGATATGTTACCTAATGTTCAGGAGAGACCAGCACTGCTATATGTTACCTAATGTGCAGGAGAGACCAGCACAGGGATATGTTACCTAATGTTCAGGAGAGACCAGCACAGGGATTTGTTACCTAATGTTCAGGAGAGACCAGCAATGGGATGTGTTACCTAATGTTCAGGAGACACCAGCACTGGGATATGTTACCTAATGTTCAGGAGAGACCAGCACTGGAATATGTTACCTAATGTTCAGGAGAGACCAGCACTGGGATATGTTACCTAATGTTCAGGAGAGACCAGCAGTGGGATGTGTTACCTAATGTTCAGGAGAGACCAGCACTGGGATATGTTACCTTATGTTCAGGAGAGACCAGCACTGGGATATGTTACCTAATGTTCAGGAAAGACTAGCCCAGGGATATATTACCTAATGTTCAGGAGAGACCAGCACGGGGATATGTTACCTAATGTTCAGGAGAGACCAGCACGTGGATATTTTACCTAATATTCAGAAGAGACCAGCACTGGGATATCTTACCTTATGTTCAGGAGAGACCAGCACTTGGATATGTTTCCTAATGTTAAGGAGAGACCAGCACTGGGATATGTTACCTAATGTCAAGAAGAGACTAGCCCAGGGTCATGTTACCTAATGTTCAGGACAGACCAGCACTGGGATATGTTACCTAATGTTAAGGAGAGACCAGCACAGGAATATGCTACATAATATTCAGGAGAGACCAGTACGGGGATATGTTACCTATTGTTCAGGAGAGACCAGCATGGGGATATGTTACCTAATGTTAAGGAGAGACCAGCACTGGGATATGCTACCTAATGTTCAGGAGAGACCAGCACAGGGATATGTTACATTATGTTCAGGAGAGACCAGCACTGGGATATGTTACCTAATGTTCAGGAGAGACCAGCCCAGGGATATATTACCTAATGTTCAGGAGAGATAGAACAGACGTTATATAACTACATGCACAGCACAGAGTGATATTAACAGCAGAGACAGAACAGGCATTATATAACTACATGCACAGCACAGAGTGATATTAACAGCAGAGACAGAACAGACATTATATAACTACATGCACAGCACAGGGTGATATTAACAGCAGAGACAGAACAGACGTTATTTAACTACATGCACAACACAGTGTGATATTAACAGCAGAGACAGAACAGACGTTATATAACTACATGCACAGCACAGAGTGATATTAACAGCAGAGACAGAACAGACGTTATATAACTACATGCACAGCACAGAGTGATATTAACAGCAGAGACAGAACAGACGTTATATAACTACATGCACAACACAGTGTGATATTAACAGCAGAGACAGAACAGACGTTATATAACTACATGCACAGCACAGAGTGATATTAACAGCAGAGACAGAACAGACGTTATATAACTACATGCAGAGCACAGAGTGATATTAACAGCAGAGACAGAACAGACATTATATAACTACATGCACAGCACAGAGTGATATTAACAGCAGAGACAGAACAGACGTTATATAACTGCATGCACAGCACAGAGTGATATTAACAGCAGAGACAGAACAGACATTATATAACTACATGCACAGCACAGAGTGATATTAACAGCAGAGACAGAACAGACGTTATATAACTGCATGCACAGCACAGGGTGATATTAACAGCAGAGACAGAACAGACGTTATATAACTACATGCACAGCACAGAGTGATATTAACAGCAGAGACAGAACAGACGTTATATAACTACATGCACAGCACAGGGTGATATTAACAGCAGAGACAGAACAGACGTTATATAACTACATGCACAGCACAGAGTGATATTAACAGCAGAGACATAACAGACGTTATATAACTACATGCACAGCACAGAGTGATATTAACAGCAGAGACAGAACAGACATTATATAACTACATGCACAGCGCAGGTCAGCACCAGGTTTATTATGTCGAATGTCTTATCGCCCGATTCTAAAAAGATCTCTGGTCTGGTGAGGAATTGTCCTTCTGGTACAATTCTGTCACCGCCGTACACTGAAGCTTGAATGCGAGGTTCCTCCTTATATGTGGGTGTCCTTGAATTTCTATTGTCTTATACGTAAATACGTAGACATTTGTAGGTAAATTACACAGGAGTAAATCGTATTAACGATGCACAGCCTGGATGTTCCAAATAAAGAAGCAAAACATTCATACTTAAAAGTACAAAATACAAAGCCTAATTGTTGTTTTTTCGGGGCGTTACATGGGTGGGCACATATCAAATTTTATCTCAAATCTCAGTGTAATTCTGTAAACATTTGCGCACTACAGATCTCACAGTTTTTTCTTGCCAATTAAAAAGTAAACCATTTTTACTAAAAAACACAAAACAGTAATTATTCTGAAAGAAAAACCTGTGCATACGAAAATTACAGCGAATCTAAGGTACAGTGAACTAAAAACAGCGCAATTAGTTTTTTATTTAGTGTTAAATTCACGCTGTTTTCTCCCTCTGTACTTCGCCCTCTATTGCGAACTAGCAAAGAGCTGTCATTATTTGTATGGGAGACATCTCGCTACTCGCAGGGACAGACCCTTTTTTTTTTATCGAATTCCATGAAAAATGCCCCTGCGAGTGCTGGACTGGAAAACCATGACTTGACATAGAAACTTTATAGAATCAGACCCTTAGAGACACTAGCCCAGGGATATGTTACCTAATATTAAGGAGAGACCAGCACTGGGATATGTTACCTAATATTCAGGAGAGACCAGCACTGGGATATGTTACCTAATGTTCAGGAGAGACTAGCCCAGGGATATGTTACCTAATGTTCAGGAGAGACCAGCCCAGGGATATGTTACCTAATGTTCAGGAGAGACCAGCCCAGGGATATGTTGCCTAATGTTCAGGAGAGACCAGCCAAGGGATATGTTACCTAATGTTCAGGAGAGACCAGCCCAGGGATACGTTACCTAATGTTCAGGAGAGACCAGCCCAGGGATATGTTACCTAATGTTCAGGAGAGAACAGCCCAGGGATATGTTACCTAATGTTCAGGAGAGACCAACACTAGGATATGTTACCTATTGTTCAGGAGAGACCAACACTAGGATTTGTTACCTAATTTTCAGGAGAGAACAGCCCAGGGATATGTTACCTAATGTTCAGGAGAGACCAGCCCAGGGATATGTTACCTAATGTTCAGGAGAGACCAGCCCAGGGACATGTTACCTAATGTTCAGGAGAGAACAGCCCAGGGATATGTGACCTAATGTTCAGGAGAGACCAGCACTGGGATATGTAACCTAATGTGCAGGAGAGACCAGCACAGGGATATGTTATCTTATGTTCAGGAGAGACCAGCTCTTGGATAGGTTACCAAATGTTCAGGAGAGATCAGCACTGGGAAATGTTACATAATGTTAAGGAGAGACCAGCACTGGGATATGTTACCTAATGTCCAGGAGAGACCAGCACTGGGATATGATACCTAATATTAAGGAGAGACCAGCACTGGGATATGTTACCTAATGTTCAGGAGAGACCAGCAGTGGGATATGTTACCTAATGTTCAGGAGAGACCAGCACAGGGATATGTTACCTTATGTTCAGGAGAGACCAGCACTGGGATATGTTACCTAATGTTCAGGAGAGACCAGAACTGGGATATGTTACCTAATGTTCAGAAGAGACCAGAACGGGGATATTTTACCTAATGTTCAGAAGAGACCAGCACTGGGATATGTTTCCTAATGTTCAGGAGAGATCAGCCCAGGGATATGTTACCTAATGTTCAGGAGAGACCAGCCCAGGGACATGTTACCTAATGTTCAGGAGAGAACAGCCCAGGGATATGTAACCTAATGTGTAGGAGAGACCAGCACAGGGATATGTTACCTAATATTCAGGAGAGACCAGCTCTTGGATAGGTTACCAAATGTTCAGGAGAGATCAGCACTGGGAAATGTTACATAATGTTAAGGAGAGACCAGCACTGGGATATGTTACCAAATGTTCAGGAGAGACCAGCACTGGAATATGTTACCTAATGTTCAGGAGAGACCAGCACTGGGATATGTTACCTAATGTTAAGGAGAGACCAGCACTGGGATATGTTACCTAATGTTCAGGAGAAACCAGCACTGGGATATGTTACCTAATGTTCAGGAGAGACCAGCACTGGGATATGTTACCTAATGTTCAGGAGAGACTAGCCCAGGGAAATATTACCTAATGTTCAGGAGAGACCAGCACGGGGATATGTTACCTAATGTTCAGGAGAGACCAGCACTTGGATATGTTTCCTAATGTTAAGGAGAGACCAGCACTGGGATATGTTACCTAATGTCAAGGAGAGACCAGCACTGGGATATGTTACATAATGTTCAGGAAAGACCAGCACTGGGATATGTAACCTAATATTCAGGAGAGACCAGAACTGGGATATGTTACCTAATTTTCAGGAGAGACTAGCACTGGGATATGTTACCTAATGTTCAGGACAGACCAGCACTGGGATATGTTACCTAATGTTAAGGAGAGACCCGCACAGGAATATGCTACATAATATTCAGGAGAGACCAGTACGGGGATATGTTACCTATTGTTCAGGAGTGACCAGCATGGGGATATGTTACCTAATGTTAAGGAGAGACCAGCACTGGGATATGCTACCTAATGTTCAGGAGAGACCAGCACAGGGATATGTTACATTATGTTCAGGAGAGACCAGCACTGGGATATGTTACCTAATGTTCAGGAGAGACCAGCCCAGGGATATATTACCTAATGTTCAGGAGAGACCAGCGCAGGGATATGTTACCTAATGTTCAGGAGAGACCAGCACAGGGATATGTTACCTTATATTCAGGAGAGATCAGCACTGGGATATGTTTCCTAATGTTAAGGAGAGACCAGCACTGGGATATGTTACCTAATGTCAAGGAGAGACCAGCACTGGGATATGTTACCTAATGTTCAGGAGAGACCAGCACTGGGATATGTTACCTAATGTGCAGGAGAGACCAGCACAGGGATATGTTACCTAATGTTCAGGAGAGACCAGCACTGCTATATGTTACCAAATGTGCAGGAGAGACCAGCACAGGGATATGTTACCTAATGTTCAGGAGAGACCAGCACAGGGATTTGTTACCTAATGTTCAGGAGAGACCAGCAATGGGATGTGTTACCTAATGTTCAGAAGAGACCAGCACAGGGATATGTTACCTAATGTTCAGGAGACACCAGCACTGGGATATGTTACCTAATGTTCAGGAGAGACCAGCACTGGAATATGTTACCTAATGTTCAGGAGAGACCAGCACTGGGATATGTTACCTAATGTTCAGGAGAGACCAGCAGTGGGATATGTTACCTAATGTTCAGGAGAGACCAGCACTGGGATATGTTACCTTATGTTCAGGAGAGACCAGCACTGGGATATGTTACCTAATGTTCAGGAAAGACTAGCCCAGGGATATATTACCTAATGTTCAGGAGAGACCAGCACGGGGATATGTTACCTAATGTTCAGGAGAGACCAGCACGCGGATATTTTACCTAATATTCAGAAGAGACCAGCACTGGGATATCTTACCTTATGTTCAGGAGAGACCAGCACTTGGATATGTTTCCTAATGTTAAGGAGAGACCAGCACTGGGATATGTTACCTAATGTCAAGAAGAGACTAGCCCAGGGTCATGTTACCTAATGTTCAGGACAGACCAGCACTGGGATATGTTACCTAATGTTAAGGAGAGACCAGCACAGGAATATGCTACATAATATTCAGGAGAGACCAGTACGGGGATATGTTACCTAATGTTCAGGAGAGACCAGCCCAGGGATATATTACCTAATGTTCAGGAGAGACCAGCACAGGAATATGTTACCTAATGTTCAGGAGAGACCAGCCCAGGGATATATTACCTAATGTTCAGGAGAGACCAGCACAGGAATATGTTACATAATATTCAGGAGAGACCAGTATGGGGATATGTTACCTATTGTTCAGGAGAGACCAGCATGGGGAATATGTTACCTAATCTTCAGGAGAGACCAGCACTGGGATATGTTACCTAATATTCAGGAGAGACCAGCACTGGGATATGATACCTAATGTTCATGAGAGACCAGCACTGGGATATGTTACCTAATGTGCAGGAGAGACCAGCACTGGGATATGTTACCTAATGTTCAGAAGAGACCAGCACAGGGATATGTTACCTAATGTTCAGGAGAGACCAGCACTGGGATATGTTACCTAATGTTCAGGAGAGACCAGCACTGGAATATGTTACCTAATGTTCAGGAGAGACTAGCACTGGGATATGTTACCTAATGTTCAGGAAAAACCAGCAATGGGATATGTTACCTAATGTGCAGGGGAGATCAGCACGGAATATGTTACCTAATGTGCAGGAGAGACTAGCACTGGGGTATGTTACCTAATGTTCAGAAAAGACCAACACTGGGATATGTTACCTAATGTTCAGGAGAGACCAGCACTGGGATATGTTACCTAATGTTCAGAAGAGACCAGCACAGGGATATGTTACCTAATGTTCAGGAGAGACCAGCACTGGGATATGTTACCTAATTTTCAGGAGAGACCAGCACTGGAATATGTTACCTAATGTTCAGGAGAGACCAGCACTGGGATATGTTACCTAATGTTCAGGAGAGACCAGCACGGGATATGTTACCTAATGTGTTTAGAAGACACCAGCACTGGGATATGTTACCTAATGTTCAGCAAAGACCAGCAATGGGATATGTTACCTCATGTTCAGTAGAGACCAACAATGGGATATATTACCTAATGTTAAGGAGAGACCAGCACGGGGATATGTTACCTAATGTTCAAGAGAGACCAGCACTGGAATATGTTACTTAATGTTCTGGAGAGATTTGCACTGGGATATGTTATCTAATGATAAGGAGAGACCAACACTGGGATATGCTACATAATATTCAGGAGAGACCAGCCGGGGATATGTTACCTATTGTTCAGGAGAGACCAGCATGGGGAATATGTTACCTAATGTTCAGGAGAGACCAGCACTGGGATATGTTACCTAATGTTCAGGAGAGACCAGCACTGGGATATGTTACCTAATGTTCAGGAGAGACCAGAACTTGGATATGTTACCTAATGTGCAGGAGAGACCAGCACTGGGATATGTTACCTAATGTTCAGAAGAGACCAGCACAGGGATATGTTACCTAATGTGCAGGAGAGACCAGAACTTGGATATGTTACCTAATGTGCAGGGGAGATCAGCAATGAGATTTGTTACCTATTGTTAAGGAGAGACCAGCACAGGGATATGTGACCTAATGTTCAGGAGAGATCAGCACTGGGATATGTTACCTAATGTTCAGGAGAGACCAGCACTGGGATATGTTACCTAATGTTCAGGAGAGACCAGCACGGGATATGTTACCTAATGTGTTCAGAAGACACCAGCACTGGGATGTGTTACCTAATGTTCAGGAAAGACCAGCAATGGGATATGTTACCTCATGTTCAGTACAGACCAGCAATGGTATATGTTACCTAATGTTAAGGAGAGACCAGCATGGGGATATGTTACCTAATGTTCAGGAGAGACAAGCACGGGGAAATGCTACCTAATGTTCAGGAGAGACCATCACGGGGAAATATTACTTAATGTTCTGGAGAGATTAGCACTGGGATATGTTATCTAATGATAAGGAGAGACCAACACTGGGATATGTTACCTAATGTTCAGGAAAGACCAGCACTAGGATATGCTACCTAATGTTCAAGAGAGACCAGCACTTGGATATGTTACTTAATGTTCTGGAGAGATTTGCACTGGGATATGTTATCTAATGATAAGAAAGGACCAACACTGGGATATGTTACCTAATGTTCAGGAGAGACCAGCACAGGAATTTGTTACCTAATGTTCAGGAGAGACCAGCACGAGGATATGTTACCTAATGTTAAGGAGAGACAAGCACGGGGATATGCTACCTACTGTTCAGGAGAGACCAGCACAGGGATATATTACTTAATGTTCTGTTATCTATTGATAAGAAAGGTCCAACACTGGGATATGTTACATAATGTTCAGGAAAGACCAGCACTGGGATATGTTACCTAATGTTCAGGAGAGACCAGCACTGGGATATGTTACATAATGTTCAGGAAAGACCAGCACTGGGATATGTAACCTAATATTCAGGAGAGACCAGCACTGGGATATGTTACCTAATTTTCAGGAGAGACTAGCACTGGGATATGTTACCTAATGTTCAGGACAGACCAGCACAGGATATGTTCCCTAATGTTCAGGAGAGACCAGCACAGGATATGTTACATAATATTCAGGAGAGACCAGTATGGGGATATGTTACCTATTGTTCAGGAGAGACCAGCATGGGGAATATGTTACCTAATGTTCAGGAGAGACCAGCACTGGGATATGTTACCTAATGTTCAGGAGAGACCAGCACTGGGATATGTTACCTAATGTTCAGGAGAGACCAGTACTGGGATATGTTACCTAATGTTCAGGAGAGACCAGCACTGGGATATGTTACCTAATATGCAGGAGAGACCAGCACTGGGATATATTATCTAATGTTCAGGATAGACCAGCACAGGGATATGTTACCTAATGTTCAGGAGAGACCAACACTGGTTTATATTACCTAATGTTTAGGAGATACCAGGACTGGGATATGTTACCTAATGTTCAGGAGAGACCAGCAGTGGGATATGTTACCTAATATTAAGGAAAGACCAGCAATGGGATATGTTACCTCATGTTCAGTAGAGACCAGCAATGGGATATGTTACCTAATGTTAAGGAGAGACCAGCATGGGGATATGTTACCTAATGTTCAGGAGAGACAAGCACAGGGATATGTTACCTAATGTTCAGGAGAGACCAGCACGTGGATATGTTACCTAATGTTCAGGAGAGACCAGCACAGGATATGTTACATAATATTCAGGAGAGACCAGTATGGGGATATGTTACCTATTGTTCAGGAGAGACCAGCATGGGGAATATGTTACCTAATGTTCAGGAGAGACCAGCACTGGGATATGTTACCTAATGTTCAGGAGAGACCAGCACTGGGATATGTTACCTAATGTTCAGGAGAGACCAGTACTGGGATATGTTACCTAATGTTCAGGAGAGACCAGCACTGGGATATGTTACCTAATATGCAGGAGAGACCAGCACTGGGATATATTATCTAATGTTCAGGATAGACCAGCACAGGGATATGTTACCTAATGTTCAGGAGAGACCAACACTGGTTTATATTACCTAATGTTTAGGAGATACCAGGACTGGGATATGTTACCTAATGTTCAGGAGAGACCAGCAGTGGGATATGTTACCTAATATTAAGGAAAGACCAGCAATGGGATATGTTACCTCATGTTCAGTAGAGACCAGCAATGGGATATGTTACCTAATGTTAAGGAGAGACCAGCATGGGGATATGTTACCTAATGTTCAGGAGAGACAAGCACAGGGATATGCTACCTAATGTTCAGGAGAGACCAGCACGTGGATATGTTACCCAATGTTCAGGAAAGACCAGAACTGGGATATGCTACCTAATGTTCAAGAGAGACCAGCACTGGGACATGTTACTTAATGTTCTGGAGAGATTAGCACTGGGATATGTTATCTAATGATAATGAGAGACCAACACTGGGATATGTTACCTAATGTTCAGGAGAGACCAGCACAAGGATATGTTACCTTATTTTCATGAGAGACCAACACTTGGATATGTTACCTAATATTCAGGAGAGACCAGCTCTGGGATATGTTACCTAATGTTCAGGAGAGACCAGCACTGGGATATGTTATCTAATGTTCAGGAGAGACCAGCACTGGGATATGTTACCTAATGTTAAGGAGAGACTAGCACTGGGATATGTTACCTAATGTTAAGGAGAGACCAGCACTGGGATATGTTACCTAATGTTCAGGAGAGACTAGCCCAGGGATATGTTACCTAATGTTCAGGAGAGATCAGCACGGGGATATGTTACCTAATATTCAGGAGAGACCAGCACGGGGATATGTTGCCTAATGTTAAGAAGAGACCAGCACTGGGATATGTTACCTAATGTTCAGGAGAGACCAGCACTGGGATATGTTACCCAATGTTAGGGAGAGACCAGCACTGGGATATGTTACCTAATGTTAAGGAGAGACCAGCACGGGATATGTTATCTAATGTTCAGTAGAGACCAGCACTGGGATATGTTACGTAATGTTCAGGAGAGACCAGCACTGGGATATGTAACCTAAAGTTCAGGAGAGCCCAGCACTGGGATATGTTACCTAATTTTCAGGAGAGACTAGCACTGGGATATGTTACCTAATGTTAAGGAGAGACCAGCACTAGGATATGTTACCTAATGTTAAGGAGAGACCAGCACAGGATATGTTACATAATATTCAGGAGAGACCAGCACGGGGTATGTTACCTATTGTTCAGGAGAGACCAGCACAGGAATATGTTACCTAATGTTCAGGAGAGACCAGCACTGGGATATGTTACCTAATGTTCAGGAGAGACCAGCACTGGGATATGTTACCTAATGTTCAGGAGAGACCAGCACTGTCTGGGATATGTTACCTAATATGCAGGAGAGACTAGCCCTGGGATATATTATCTAATGTTCAGGATAGGCCAGCACAGGGATATGTTACCTAATGTTCAGGAGAGACCAGCACTGGGATATGTTACCTAATGTTCAGGAGAGACCAGCACTGTCTGGGATATGTTACCTAATATGCAGGAGAGACTAGCACTGGGATATATTATCTAATGTTAAGGAGAGGCCAGCACAGGAGTATGTTACCTAATGTTCAGGAGAGACCAACACTGGGATATGTTACCTAATGTTTAGGAGATACCAGCACTGGGTTATGTTACCTAATGTTCAGGAGAAACCAGCACTGGGATATGTTACCTAATGTTCAGGAGAGACCAGCACTGGGATATGTTACCTAATGTTCAGGAGAGATGAGCAATGAGATTTGTTACCAAATGTTCAGTGGAGACCAGCAATGGGATATGTTACCTAATGTTAAGGAGAGACCAGCACTGGGATATGTTACCTAATGTTCAGGAGAGACCAGCACTGGGATATGTTACCTAATGTTAGGGAGAGACCAGCACTGGGATATGTTACCTAATATTAAGGAGAGACCAGCACGGGATATGTTATCTAATGTTCAGTAGAGACCAGCACTGGGATATGTTACATAATGTTCAGGAGAGACCAGCACTGGGATATGTAACCTAAAGTTCAGGAGAGCCCAGCACTGGGATATGTTACCTACTTTTCAGGAGAGACTAGCACTGGGATATGTTACCTAATGTTAAGGAGAGACCAGCACTGGGGTATGTTACCTAATGTTAAGGAGAGACCAGCACAGGATATGTTACATAATATTCAGGAGAGACCAGCACGGGGTATGTTACCTATTGTTCAGGAGAGACCAGCATGGGGAATATGTTACCTAATGTTCAGGAGAGACCAGCACTGGGATATGTTACCTAATGTTCAGGAGAGACCAGCACTGGGATATGTTACCTAATGTTCAGGAGAGACCATCACTGTCTGGGATATGTTACCTAATATGCAGGAGAGACTAGCACTGGGATATATTATCTAATGTTCAGGAGAGGCCAGCACAGGGATATGTTACCTAATGTTCAGGAGAGACCAGCACTGGGATATGTTACCTAATGTTCAGGAGAGACCAGCACTGTCTGGGATATGTTACCTAATATGCAGGAGAGACTAGCACTGGTATATATTATCTAATGTTCAGGAGAGGCCAGCACAGGAATATGTTACCTAATGTTCAGGAGAGACCAACACTGGGATATGTTACCTAATGTTTAGGAGATACCAGCACTGGGATATGTTACCTAATGTTCAGGAGAGACCAGCACTGGGATATGTTACCTAATGTTCAGGAGAAACCAGCACTGGGATATGTTACCTAATGTTCAGGAGAGACCAGCACTGGGATATGTTACCTAATGTTCAGGAGAGATGAGCAATGAGATTTGTTACCAAATGTTCAGTGGAGACCAGCAATGGGATATGTTACCTAATGTTAAGGAGAGACCAGCACTGGGATATGTTACCTAATGTTCAGGAGAGACCAGCATGGGGATATGTTTCCTAATGTTCAGGAGAGACCAGCACGGGGATATGTTACCTAATGTTCAGGAAAGACCAGCACTGGGATATGCTACCTAATGTTCAAAAGAGACCAGCATTGGGATATGTTGCCTAATGTCCTGGAGAGACCAGAACTGGGATATGTTATCTAATGTTAAGGAGAGACCAGCACTGGTATATGTTACCTAATGTTCAGGAGAGACCAGCACGGGGATATGTTACCTAATGTTCAGGAGAGACCAGCATGGGGATATGTTACCTAATTTTCAGGAGAGACCAGCACAGGGATATGTTACCTTATGTTCATGAGAGACCAGCACTTGGATATGTTACCTAATGTTCAGGAGAGACCAGCACGGGCATATGATACCTAATGTTCAGGAGAGACCAGCACTGGGATATGTTACCAAGGGCCCGATCCAATATAAATCGTCGCCCGCAAAAGCCGGCGATGCCAATATTTGAGCAGGTTTGGTATCCTATATACGGCGTAACTTAGAAGTTACGCGCGTATATTTCTGCCTTCGCCCATCGTTTTTTAGCCCATAGACTAACATACAAAACACGCGCAGTTTGGTATCCAATATACGGCGTAAGGATTTACGCTCGCAGATTTCAGAAAATCTACTCCATTCTCATCTCAAATTTCAGCCGCAGGAACCCTTGCACTGACTTAGAAACCAACGTAACTCTCTGAAGGCCTAACAAGTGCATGCTTAACAACATACATATCAGCAGCTTGATCACAAATAGTTAACCTCTTCAAAGCATTTACTATTCCTGCCCCTGCAAGTTTGTCAAACCAATCACAAAGGGGTCATCATGGGGCACAAGGGGTGCATCATGGCGCACAAGGGGTCATCATGGGGCCCAAGGGGTCATCATGGGGCACAAGGGGTGCATCATGGGGCACAAGGGGTCATCATGGGGCACAAGGGGTGCATCATGGGGCACAAGGGTCATCATGGGGCACAAGGGGTCATCATGGGGCACAAGGGGTGCATAATGGGGCACAAGGGGTCATCATGGGGCACAAGGGGTGCATCATGGGGCACAAGGGATCATCATGGGGCACAAGGGATCATCATGGGGCACAAGGGGTCATCATGGAGCACAAGGGGTGCATCATGGGGCACAAGGGGTCATCATGGGGCACAAGTCGTGATGGAAGCCCTACAATCCCCTGTTGTTCTGTCTACACATGCTGATTCTATAGTTGCTGCTGAGGTCCACGGTGATGGTGCTGCCCCTGCTGCAGCTGGTCATTGAATTACTTAGTGCGGAGTTCCACTGCATGCAAGTGAAACTACTACATCCCACCCCCATTCCCTTAACCACCCTAATTACTGAAAATATATCATTAGTTCAATTCATGTTTTGGTCAATATGATTTATTGACTATCATTTCGAGGAATGAAAATGGATGTTTATACCTTATGTTCACACCTTCTGTAAAAACATTATTATTTAGATATATATACCCATGTGCAGGGATAGGCAAGGTGTCCTTCACTAAAAGTCTTTACCTTAGAAAATGTCCACCACAGCCTTGGCTCGTGCCTATCCCTGCACATGGGTCAATTTCTATTGGATGTGAGAAACCTTGATTTACATCTTAAAAGTGAATATCACTATATGTACCCTTCATACACAACTATGTGATGTGGTTTAGAGAACATGAATATGTCATAAACATGATGATATTACCTTTTCTGGGCCATTTTCACACAGGCCTTATTATATTTTTCAAAAATATTAGTGTACTAAAACACCCCTCACATGGATGTGGATGACAATTATAAGGTAATGAAATATAACAATTTTTTTTTTTTTAGGCTTCTTAGATGAGGGGGCTGAGGGGCCTGGAGTGGGTCTCCTGCCTCTCCTGGGTTGTGTGGATTCAGAGGATTCTGCAGGAGTGCTGGCCACAGATGAGAGGCTGGAGGCAATGTCCTGCTGGTGTGTGAAATGCTCCACCAACACACCCAACAGTTGGTTTTGTCCCCTCCATCTGTTGTCACTCTGCATCTGCATGTCCGAAATAACTCTCAGCATCTGAGATTGGTTCTGGATGATACCACTTAAAGATGCTGCCATGTCCTGTTACAGCTCAATGGAACGCTGTAGTAAAGTCTGTTGGCTCCTGTAAAACCTGCGTTGGTCTCTCTGCATTCTCTCGCAGGTTGATGTGAGCCTCTCGCAGGTTGATGTGAGCCTCTCGCAGGTTGATGTTTGCCTCCTCTGGAGGGCAATGTATTCGTCGCCCATGGCGGAAGTCAGAGGATCTATAGGCTCTTCCCCAGCAGGGATTCTAGGCGCAGGATCACCTCTAGCTGCTGTTTCGACTTGAACATCCTCAGCTGCTGGTGCTGCCGGAGGGGGGATCACAGCTGGTGCTGCCTGAGGGAGGATCACAGCTGGTGCTGCCTGAGGGGGGATCACAGCTGGTGCTGCCTGAGGGATGATCACAGCTGGTGCTGCCGGAGGGATGATCACAGCTGGTGCTGCCGGAGGGGGGATCACAGCTGGTGCTGCCTGAGGGAGGATCACAGCTGGTGCTGCCTGAGGGGGGATCACAGCTGGTGCTGCCTGAGGGGGGATCACAGCTGGTGCTGCCTGAGGGGGGATCACAGCTGGTGCTGCCTGAGGGATGATCACAGCTGGTGCTGCCGGAGGGATGATCACAGCTGGTGCTGCCGGAGGGATGATCACAGCTGGTGCTGCTGGAGGGATGATCACAGCTGGTGCTGCCGGAGGGATGATCACAGCTGGTGCTGCTGGAGGGATGATCACAGCTGGTGCTGCCGGAGGGATGATCACAGCTGGTGCTGCTGGAGGGATGATCACAGCTGGTGCTGCCGGAGGGATGATCACAGCTGGTGCTGCCGGAGGGATGATCACAGCTGGTGCTGCCGGAGGGATGATCACAGCTGGTGCTGCTGGAGGGATGATCACAGCTGGTGCTCCCGGAGGGATCACAGCTGGTGCTGCTGGAGGGATGATCACAGCTGGTGCTGCTGGAGGGATCACAGCTGGTGCTGCTGGAGGGATGATCACAGCTGGTGCTGCTGGAGGGATGATCACAGCTGGTGCTGCCGGAGGGATCACAGCTGGTGCTGCTGGAGGGATGATCACAGCTGGTGCTGCTGGAGGGATGATCACAGCTGGTGCTGCCGGAGGGATCACAGCTGGTGCTGCCGGAGGGATGATCACAGCTGGTGCTGCTGGAGGGATGATCACAGCTGGTGCTGCCGGAGGGATGATCACAGCTGGTGCTGCTGGAGGGATGATCGCAGCTGGTGCTGCTGGAGGGATGATCACAGCTGGTGCTGCCGGAGGGATGATCACAGCTGGTGCTGCCGGAGGGATGATCACAGCTGGTGCTGCCGGAGGGATCACAGCTGGTGCTGCCGGAGGGATGATCACAGCTGGTGCTGCCGGAGGGATGATCACAGCTGGTGCTGCCGGAGGGATGATCACAGCTGGTGCTGCCTGAGGGAGGATCACAGCTGGTGCTGCTGGAGGGATGATCACAGCTGGTGCTGCTGGAGGGATGATCAAAGCTGGTGCTGCCGGAGGGATCACAGCTGGTGCTGCCGGAGGGATGATCACAGCTGGTGCTGCCGGAGGGATGATCACAGCTGGTGCTGCTGGAGGGATGATCACAGCTGGTGCTGCTGGAGGGATGATCACAGCTGGTGCTGCCGGAGGGATCACAGCTGGTGCTGCTGGAGGGATGATCACAGCTGGTGCTGCTGGAGGGATGATCACAGCTGGTGCTACCGGAGGGATGATCACAGCTGGTGCTGCTGGAGGGATGATCACAGCTGGTGCTGCCGGAGGGATGATCACAGCTGGTGCTGCTGGAGGGATGATCACAGCTGGTGCTGCCGGAGGGATGATCACAGCTGGTGCTGCCGGAGGGATGATCACAGCTGGTGCTGCCGGAGGGATGATCACAGCTGGTGCTGCTGGAGGGATGATCACAGCTGGTGCTGCTGGAGGGATGATCACAGCTGGTGCTGCCGGAGGGATGATCACAGCTGGTGCTGCCGGAGGGATGATCACAGCTGGTGCTGCTGGAGGGATGATCACAGCTGGTGCTGCCGGAGGGATGATCACAGCTGGTGCTGCTGGAGGGATGATCACAGCTGGTGCTGCCGGAGGGATGATCACAGCTTGTGCTGCCGGAGGGATGATCACAGCTGGTGCTGCCGGAGGGATGATCACAGCTGGTGCTGCTGGAGGGATGATCACAGCTGGTGCTGCTGGAGGGATGATCACAGCTGGTGCTGCTGGAGGGATGATCACAGCTGGTGCTGCTGGAGGGATGATCACAGCTGGTGCTGCCGGAGGGATGATCACAGCTGGTGCTGCTGGAGGGATGATCACAGCTGGTGCTGCCGGAGGGATGATCACAGCTGGTGCTGCTGGAGGGATGATCACAGCTGGTGCTGCTGGAGGGATGATCACAGCTGGTGCTGCCTGAGGGATGATGACAGGCGGTGCTGCCTGAGGGATGATGACAGGCGGTGCTGCCTGAGGAATGCTGACAGCTCTATGCTCCTCCTCAGATGCTGGAGCTCTTCCAAGCGAAGCAGATGGTCGAGATCTCCGGATGGACTGGTAGTCCCATTGCCGACTGGTGTGCACCCACTCAGCCTGGTGGTATAATCCCTGACTGGCCTGATATTGGTGGGGGGGGTAAAGACATCTACCCTTCGGGGCTGACTTGGCTCCCCCTCCAAGCCAAAGGAATAGTCCTCCGGCCAGGGCTCCTGCCAGGTATCATCTTGCAATGCTGGTGGCATGAGATCTGGATTGTCAACAGAGGCACTCCAACCCAGCTCATGCCTGGGAGCATACTCTTGCTGGACTCTCTGGACCGGTGGTTGAGGTGAAGATATTCTTTGTGTCGGTGGTGGAGGTGGATGCATGGGCGTTTGCACCCTGGTGACTGGAGGTTCTGTGGAGGAGTCAAATGATGAGAGGGATTAGTACAGTCAGATATATATCCATGTGGGCATACAATGTACATGCTAGGGCCTATACACATTCTCATGTCAAACTCTATAACATGCATGTGCACATTGAGATTTGTGATATGAGGGTTTTTAATATGCAAAGTATACATGTATGTGTTTCATACAATAGTCCTGTGTAAATGTCAGTGATGGTGAAAATGTGTTCTTTAAGTGACACTATGGTTGTGATGACTATAGTGTCCATTTACTGAAAACTCTACATGTGGCTTGTGGCCTGTGTTACTCTGAGACATTGTAGTATTTCACTATTCAACCTCATATCATGAAATGAATTTCAATGTGTTAAGTAGCATTAAATGGACATTAAACCCATTTTTATTCTTTCATGATTCAGCTAGAGCATGCAATTTTAAACAACTTTGTAATTTACTTCCATTACCTAATTTGCTTCATTCTCTTGATATTCTTAGCTGAAAAGCATATCTAGATAGGCTCAGAAGCTGCTGATTGGTGGCTGCACATCAATGCCTCGTGTGATTGCCTCACCCATGTGCATTGATATTTAATAAACAAAGAATAACAAAATAATGAAGGAAATTAGATAATATAAGTAAATTGGGATGTTGTATAAAACTGTATTCTCTATCTGAATAATGAAATAAAAAGATTTGGTTTAATGTCCCTTTAATGTTAAATCTAATTGTAGATGTTTTTGTTAGTAGGCCAAATGCCATGCTCCTCATTGTATACATGAATGTGTGACATTATAGGATGTTATATCTCAAATACATATAATACTGGTGTGTGGGATGTTACTCACCAGCAGGCTGTGCTGATGTTGCAATCCCTGAGTCACGAGCCCCTGGAAGTCCACGGACTGCTGTGAGGCTCAGGGACCTATGAATGAGCTCCTGCCACTCTTTATATTCTGCCTCCTGGTGAGGCCCAACTCCTGTTACCCTCTGGGACATTGCTTCTTGTCCCATCTTCTCCTTGACTCTCCTCTTGCAATCGTTCCACCTTTTCTTTAGGCCATCCACAGTCCTCCTCTGCTGGGACACACCATTAACTGCCTCCTCCACCTTCAGCCAGACATCTTTACGCCTACGGGCAACTCCTTTGCCCTTCTCTTGGCCAAAGAGGGCGGTATGGTTCTCCAGGACGGCCTGGACTAGAGCGAGGTTTTCAGCAAAGGAGAAGTTGGGGCACCTCATACGCTCCTCGTCCTGGGCCGCCTGGCTCCCTCCCTGGGATGTCCCTGGTGTGGGTTCCTCCATATCCTCTCCCTCCTCCCCCCTTCTATCCCCATGTGCACCCTCTATCCCTCTTCTACTGAGTGTGCCTGGCCTTGGGGCAACCCCACTCCCATCCTCCCTTCTAAGTCTCCCTCTCCCCACTCCACTGACTCCCTGACGGGGACCCTGCTGCTCTTCCTGACCATAATCCTCTCCCTGCAACTCCCCTTCCCTCCTCCCCCCCGCCCTAGCTCTCCCTGACATCCTCACACTACACACACTCACACACTCACTCCCACTTCAATCACACACAATCACAACCAAACACTCAGCCTTTCACACTATAAAAGATAAATAAAATGTGTAAGGTGTTAGAAAAAAAAATGTTGTGTATTTTGTATATGTGTGTCTGCAAAATGTGTGCAATATGTAAAAAAGTGACAGTAATGTACAAGCTTAACAAATCCACCAAATCCGACCTAACTAAATATTATGCAATGCGCCTCTCTCTCTACTCTAATCACTTTCTCCTACTCACTGTAGTGTGCTGTAGCTCCAAGAACCAACCAAACACACTAAAGAAAATGACGGCTGTGTAGGGGTTTAAGTATGATTTTTGAGTGGCGTAATTACGTGGCGCATCTTTTAGAACTGCCGGTTAGTTTTTACGATTCGTTGCCTAATTTGCATAAAACTACACTTTATTGAGACTTTACGTGAACAAAACACTGGCGTAAGTACTTGCGCCGACTAAAATGTGTATTTGCGCACATTTTAGCTGATCGCCGGTTTTTCATACTTACGCCAGTTTAGCATATGACAGCGCAATATATTGGATAGGTCGAGTTGTGAGGTGAAATTACGGACAGCGCGGGTTCCCTCGCTTGCGCCGAAAACTACCCCGTATATCAGATCGCGCCCCAAATGTTCAGGAGAGACCAGCACTGGGATATGTTACCTAATGTTAAGGAGAGACTAGCACTGGAATATGTTACCTAATGTTAAGGAGAGACCAGCACTGGGATATGTTAAATAATGTTCAGGAGAGACCAGCACCGGATATGTTACCTAATGTTCAGGAGAGACCAGCACAGGGATATGTTACCTAATGTTCAGGAGAGACCAGCACAGGGATATGTTACCTAACGTTCAGGAGAGACCAGCACTGGGATATGTTACCTAATGTTCAGGAGAGACCAGCACAGGGATATGTTACCTAATGTTCAGGAAAGACCAGCACTGGGATATGTTACCTAATGTTCAGGAGAGACCAGCACCGGATATGTTACCTAATGTTCAGGAGAGACCAGCACAGGGATATGTTATCTTATGTTCAGGAGAGACCAGCACTGGGATATGTTACCTAATGTTCAGGAGAGACTAGCCCAGGGATATGTTACCTAATGTTCAGGAGAGACCAGCAAAGGGATATGTTTCCTAATGTTCAGGAGAGACTAGCACAGGGATATGTTACCTAATGTTCAGAAGAGACCAGCACTGGGATATGTTACCTAATGTTCAGGAGAGACCAGCACTGGGATGTGTTACCTAATGTTAAGGAGAGACCAGCACTGGGATATGTTACCTAATGTTAAGGAGAGACCAGCACGGGATATGTTATCTAATGTTCAGTAGAGACCAGCATTGGGATATGTTACGTAATGTTAAGGAGAGACCAGCACTGGGATATGTAACCTAATGTACAGGAGAGACCAGCACTGGGATATGTTACCTAATGTTCAGGAGAGACTAGCAATGGGATATGTTTACCTAATGTTCAGGAGAGACCAGCACTGGGATATGTTACCTAATGTTGAGGAGAGACCAACAGAGGAATATGTTACATAATATTCAGGAGAGACCAGCACTGGGATATGTTACCTAATGTTCAGGAGAGACCAGCACAGGGATATGTTACCTAATGTTCCGGAGAGACCAACACTGGGATATGTTACCTAATGTTTAGGAGATACCAGCACATATGTTACCTAATGTTCAGGAGAGACCAGCACTGGGATATGTTACCTAATGTTAAGAAGAGACCAGCAGGGGGATATGTTACCTAATATTCAGGAGAGATCAGCAATGAGAAATGTTACCTAATGTTAAGGAGAGACCAGCACTGGTATATGTTACCTAATGTTCAGGAGAGACCAGCACTGGAATATGTTACCTAATGTTCAGGAGAGACCAGCACGGGATATGTTACCTAATGTTTAGGAGAGACCAGCACTGGGATTTGTTTCCTAATGTTCAGGAGAGCCAGGACTGGGATATGTTACCTAATGTTTAGGAGATACCAGCACTGGGATATGTTACGTAATGTTCAGGAGAGACCAGCACTGGGATATGTAACCTAATATTCAGGAGAGACCAGCCCAGGGTCATGTTACCTAATGTTCAGGAGAGATCAGCAATGAGATATGTTATTTAATGTTTAGGAGAGACCAACACAGGGATATGTTACCTAATGTTGAGGAAAGACCAACACTGGGATATGTTACCTAATGTTTAGGAGATACCAGCACTGGGATATGTTACCTAATGTTGAGGAGAGACCAGCACTGGGATATGTTACCTAATGTTCAGGAGAGACCAGCAATGGGATAGGTTACCTAATGTTAAGGAGAGACCAGCACTGGAATATGTTACCTAATGTTCAGGAGAGACCAGTAATGGGATATGTTACCTAATGTTAAGGAGAGACCAACACTGGGATATGTTACCTAATGTTTAGGAGATACCAGCACTGGGATATGTTACCTAATGTTGAGGAGAGACCAGCACTGGGATATGTTACCTAATGTTCAGGAGAGACCAGCAATGGGATAGGTTACCTAATGTTAAGGAGAGACCAGCACTGGAATATGTTACCTAATGTTCAGGAGAGACCAGTAATGGGATATGTTACCTAATGTTAAGGAGAGACCAACACTGGGATATGTTACCTAATGTTCAGGAGAGACCATCACTGGGATATGTTACCTAATGTTCAGGAGAGACCAGCACGGGATATGTTACCTAATGTTCAGGAGAGACCAGCACTGGGATTTGTTACCTAATGTTCAGGAGAGACCAGCAATGGGATATGTTACCTAATTTTCAGGAGAGACCAGCACAGGGATATGTTACCTAATGTTCAGGAGAGACCAGCACTGGGATATGTTACCTAATGTTCAGGAGAGACCAGAACGGGATATATTACCTAATGTTCAGGAGAGACCAGCACTGGGATTTATTACCTAATGTTCAAGATTGACCAGCAATGGGATATGTTACCTAATGTTCAGGAGAGACCAGCAATGGGATATGTTAACTAATGTTTAGGAGATACCAGCACTGGGATACGTTACCTAATGTTCAGGAGAGACCAGCATGGGATATGTTACTTAATATTCAGGAGAGACCAGCACGGGAATATCTTACCTAATGTTAAGGAGAGACCAGCATGGGGATATGTTACCTAATGTTCAGGAGAAACCAGCATGGGGATATGTTACATAATATTCAGGAGAGACCAGCAATGGGATATGTTATCTAATGTTAAGGAGACACCAGCACTTGGATATGTTACCTAATATTCAGGAGAGACCAGCACTGGGATATGTTACCTAATGTTCAGGAGAGACCAGGACTGAGATATGTTACTTAATGTTCCGGAGATACCAGCACTGGGATATGTTACGTAATGTTTAGTAGAGACCAGCACTGGGATATGTTACCTAATGTTCAGGAGAGACCAGCAATGGGATATGTTACCTAATGTTCAGGAGAGATCAGCAATGAGATATGTTACCGAATGTTAAGGAGAGACCAGCACTGGGATATGTTACCTAATGTTCAGGAGAGCCCAGCACTGGGATATGTTACCTAATGTTCCGGAGATATAAGCACTGGGATATGTTACGTAATGTTCAGGAGAGATCAGCAATGAGATATGTTACCTAATGTTCAGGAGAGACCAGGACTGAGATATGTTACCTAATGTTCCGGAGATACCAGCACTGGGATATGTTACCTAATATTCAGGAGAGACCAGCACTGGGATATGTTACCTAATGTTCAGGAGAGACCAGGACTGAGATATGTTACTTAATGTTCAGTAGAGACCCAGCACTGGGATATGTTACCTAATGTTCAGGAGAGACCAGCAATGGGATATGTTACCTAATGTTCAGGAGAGATCAGCAATGAGATATGTTACCGAATGTTAAGGAGAACCCAGCACTGGGATATGTTACCTAATGTTCAGGAGAGCCCAGCACTGGGATATGTTACCTAATGTTCCGGAGATACCAGCACTGGGATATGTTACGTAATGTTCAGGAGAGATCAGCAATGAGATATGTTACCTAATGTTAAGGAGAGACCAGCACTGGGATATGTTACCTAATGTTCAGGAGAGACCAGGACTGAGATATGTTACCTAATGTTCCGGAGATACCAGCACTGGGATATGTTACGTAATGTTCAGGAGAGACCAGCACTGAGATATGTTACCTAATGTTCAGGAGATACCAGCACTGGGATATGTTACGTAATGTTCAGGAGATACCAGCACTGGGATATGTTACGTAATGTTCAGGAGAGACCAGCACTGAGATATGTTACCTAATGTTCAGAAGAGACCAGCACAGGGATATGTTAACTAATGTTCAGGAGAGACCAGGACTGAGATATGTTACCTATTGTTCAGGAGAGACCAGCACTGGGATATGTTACCTAATGTTCAGGAGAGACCAGGACTGAGATATGTTACCTAATGTTCAAAAGAGACCAGCACTGGGATATGTTACCTAGTGTTCAGGAGAGACCAGCACTGGGATATGTTACCTAATGTTCAGAAGAGACCAGCACCGGGATATGTTACCTAATGTTCAGGAGAGACCAGGACTGAGATATGTTACCTATTGTTCAGGAGAGACCAGCACTGGGATATGTTACCTAATGTTCAGGAGAGACCAGAACTGAGATATGTTACCTAATGTTCAAAAGAGACCAGCACTGGGATATGTTACCTAATTTTCAGGAGAGACCAGGACTGAGATATGTTACCTAATGTTCAGGAGAGACCAGCACTGGGATATGTTACCTAATGTTCAGGAGAGACCAGCACTGGGATATGTTACCTAATGTTCAGGAGAGACCAGCACTGGGATATGTTACCTAATGTTCAGGAGAGACCAGGACTGGGATATGTTACCTTATGTTCAAAAGAGACCAGCACTGGGATATGTTATCTAGAGTTCAGAAGAGAGCAGCATTGTGATATGTTACCTAATGTTTAGGAGAGACCAGCACTGGGATATGTTATCTAATGTTCAGGAGAGACCAGCACTGGGATATGTTACCTAATGTTCAGGAGAGAGCAGCATTGGGATATTTTACCTAATGTTCAGGAGGGACCAGCACTGGGATATTTTACCTAATGTTCAGGAGAGACCAGCACTGGGATATGTTACCTAATGTTCAGGAGAGACCAGCACTGGGATAAGTTACCTAATGTTCAGGAGAGACCAGGACTGAGATATGTTACCTAATGTTCAGGAGAGAGCAGCACTGGGATATGTTATCTAATGTTAAGGAGAGACCAGCACTGGGATGTGTTACCTAATGTTAAGGAGAGACCAGCACTGGGATATGTTACCTAATGTTAAGGAGAGACCAGCAATGGGATGTGTTACCTAATGTTCAGGAGAGACCAGCACTGGGATATGTTACCTAATGTTAAGGAGAGACCAGCACTGGGATATGTTACATAATGTGCAGGAGAGACCAGCACGGGGATATGTTACCTAATGTTCAGGATAGAACCAGCACTTCGATATGTTACCTAATGTTAAGGAGAGACCAGCACTGGGATATGTTACCTAATGTTCAGGAGATACCAGCACTGGAATATGTTACCTAATGTTCAGGAGAGACCAGCACTTCGATATGTTACCTAATGTTAAGGAGAGACCAGCACTGGGATATGTTACATAATGTTCAGGAGAGACCAGCACTGGGATATGTTACCTAATGTTCAGGAGAGACCAACACGGGATATGTTACCTAATGTTAAGGAGAGACCAGCACGGGATATGTTACCTAATGTTCAGGAGAGACCAGCACTGGGATATGTTACCTAATGTTCAGGAGAGACCAGGACTGAGATATGTTACCTAATGTTCAGAAGAGACCAGCACTGGGATATGTTACCTAATGTTCAGGAGTGACCAGCACTGGGATATGTTACCTAATGTTCAGGAGAGACCAGCACTGGGATGTGTTACCTAATGTTAAGGGGAGACCAGCACTGGCATATGTTACCTAATGTTAAGGAAAGACCAGCACTGGGATATGTTACCTAATGTTAAGTAGAGACCAGCACTGGGATATGCTATCTAATGTTCAGGAGAGACCAGCACAGGGATATGTTACCTAATGTTCAGGAGAGACCAGCACTGGGATATGTTACCTAATGTTCAGGAGAGACCAGCACTGAGATATGTTACATAATGTTCAGGAGAGACCAGCACCGGATATGTTACCTAATGTTATGGAGAGACCAGCACTGGGAAATGTTACCTAATGTTCAGGAGAGACCAGCAATGGGATATGTTACCTAATGTTATGGAGAGACCAGCACTGGGAAATGTTACCTAATGTTCAGGAGAGACCAGCAATGGGATATGTTACCTAATGTTATGGAGAGACCAGCACTGGGAAATGTTACCTAATGTTTAGGAGAGACCAGCACAGGGATATGTTACCTAATGTTCAGGAGAGACCAGCACTGGGATATGTTACCTAATGTTTAGGAGAGACCAGCACTGGGATATGTTACCTAATGTTCAGGAGAGACCAGCACTGGGATATGTTACATAATGTTCAGAAGAGACCAGCACTGGGATATGTTACCTAATGTTCAGGAGAGACCAGCACTGGGATATGTTACCTAATATTCAGGAGAGACCAGCACTGGGATATGTTACCTAATGTTCAGGAGAGACCAGCACGGGGATATGTTACCTAATGTTCAGAAGAGACCAGCACGGGGATATGTTACCTAATGTTCAGGAGAGACCAGCACTGGGATATGTTATCTAATGTCCAGGAGAGACCAGCACTGGGATATTTTACCTAATGTTCAGGAAAGACCAGCACGGGGATATGTTACCTAATGTTCAGGAGAGACCAGCACTGGGATATGTTACCTAATGTATAGGAGAGACCAGCATTGTGATATGTTACCTAATATTCAGGAGAGACCAGCACTGGGATATGTTACCTAATGTTCAGGAGAGACCAGCACTGGGATATGTTACCTAATGTTCAGGAGAGACCAGCACTGGGATATGTTACCTAATGTTTAGGAGAGACCAGCACTGGGATATGTTACCTAATATTCAGGAGAGACCAGCATTGTGATATGTTACCTAATGTTAAGGAGAGACCAGCACTGGGATATGTTACCTAATGTTCAGGAGAGAGCAGCACTGGGATATGTTACCTAATGTTCAGGAGAGACCAGCACTGGGATATGTTACCTAATGTTAAGGAGAGACCAGCACTGGGATATGTTACCTAATGTTCAGGAGAGACCAGCACAGGGATATGTTACCTAATGTTCAGGAGAGACCAGCACTGGGATATGTTACCTAATGTTCAGGAGAGACCAGCACTGGGATATGTTACTTAATGTTCAGGAGAGAGCAGCATTGGGATATGTTACCTAATGTTCAGGAGAGAGCAGCACTGGGATATGTTACCTAATGTTCAGGAGAGACCAGCCCTGGGATATGTTACCTAATGTTCAGGAGAGACCAGCACTGGGATATGTTACCTAATGTTCAGGAGAGACCAGCACTGGGATATGTTACCTAATGTTCAGGAGAGACCAGCACTGGGATATGTTACCTAATGTTCAGGAGAGACCAGCACTGGGATATGTTACCTAATGTTCAGGAGAGACCAGCACTGGAATGTGTTACCTAATGTCCAGGAGAGACCAGCACTGGGATATGTTACCTAATGTTCAGGAGAGACCAGCACTGGGATATGTTACCTAATGTTCAGGAGAGACCAGCACTGGGATATGTTACCTAATGTGCAGGAGAGACCAGCACTGGGATATGTTACCTAATGTTCAGGAGAGACCAGCACTGGGATATGTTACCTAATGTTCAGGAGAGACCAGGACTGGGATATGTTACCTAATGTTCAGGAGAGACCAGCACAGGGATATGTTATCTAATGTCCAGGAGAGACCAGCACTGGGATATGTTACCTAATATTCAGGAGAGACCAGCACTGGGATATGTTATCTAATGTTCAGGAGAGAGCAGCATTGTGATATGTTACCTAATGTTCAGGAGAGACCAGCACTGGGATATGTTACCTAATGTTCAGGAGAGACTAGCCCAGGGATATGTTACCTAATGTTCAGGAGAGACTAGCCCAGGGATATGTTACCTAATGTTAAGGAGAGATCAGCACGGGGATATGTTACCTAATGATCAGGAGAGACCAGCACGGGGATATGTTACCTAATGTTCAGGAGAGACCAGCACAGGGATATGTTACCTAATGTCCAGGAGAGACCAGCACGGGGATATGTTACCTAATGTTCAGGAGAGACCAGCACGGGGATATGTTACCTAATGTTCAGGAGAGACCAGCACTGGGATTTGTTACCTAATGTTCAGGAGAGACCAGCACAGGGATATGTTACCTAATGTTCAGGAGAGACCAGGACTGAGATATGTTACTTAATGTTCAGTAGAGAGCAGCATTGGGATATGTTACCTAATGTTCAGGAGAGACCAGCACTGGGATATGTTACCTAATGTTCAGGAGAGAGCAGCATTGGGATATGTTACCTAATGTTCAGGAGAGACCAGCACAGGGATATGTTACCTAATGTTCAGGAGAGACCAGCACTGGGATATGTTACCTAATGTTCAGGAGAGACTAGCACTGGGATATGTTACCTAATGTTAAGGAGAGACCAGCACTGGGATATGTTACCTAATGTTCAGGAGAGACCAGCACTGGGATATGTTACCTAATGTTCAGGAGAGACCAGCACTGGGACATGTTACCTAATGTTCAAGAGAGACCAGCACTGGTATATGTTACCTAACGTTCAGGAGAGACCAGCACTGGGATATGTTACCTAATGTTCAGGAGAGACCAGCACTGGGATATGTTACCTAATGTTCAGGAGAGACCAGCACTGGGACATGTTACCTAATGTTCAAGAGAGACCAGCACTGGTATATGTTACCTAACGTTCAGGAGAGACCAGCACTGGGATATTGTTACAGAAGCATTAGTTATTTTGTTGTGAAGAGCTTATTTCCCAGCAGCAATGCCTGAACCAGCAAGCCAGCGCCTAAGAAGGGCTCCAAGAAAACCGTAACAAGTATCATTTCATAAAGAGTTAACTCTTTTTTTTCAGCTTTTAGAAACTATTGTCTAATCACCTCTGGAGCCAGACTGCTAATTGATAAGATGAACTTGTAAACTTGTTATCTTAAGTACTGTAATCCTATTGTGGCCTGTCAAAGGACAGTGCTCTCTATCTAAATGTGTGATGGGGGATTTTGTGCTTCCCCCCCTCTCCCCCTGGGAGTGCCCTGTGTGCATGTAACCTTAATAAAAAGCAGGCTGGGCATCCCAGTCCTGAGTTCTTGTTTGACCCTCAATCGCAGCGTTGACTCGTTTTTGTGGGCAGAAGGGTATCCTAGCGGTACTGCAGCTAAGGGAGATTATTCTATATTTGCGAGACTCATATAGAATACTATGGAAAGCAGCTTCTCCCCTCTTTAGCAATAGGGATCCAGGCTACTAAGCGGTCCATCTCTCAGCGAGACTAAGGGTAACCGTAACATTTGGCGGCAGCGGCGGGATTTTCCTGGATTTCCTAGGAGAGGTACAGAACGGATGGAGAGCGCTTACGAAAAATTGAAGCGTACAACCCAAAAGGATTTACTTGAAAGCAGAGGGGGGTACGCCAGCAACCGGCCGAGGAAAGAGCTGATCGCAGAATTGACCGAACTGGATCAGAGCTTCACAATGGCGGAAACACCGACCACGATTAGTGACGAAAAAACCAGGATTGTTCGGGAAAGGCTCTCATTATACGGGCCGAACCCCTCCATGGAATTGGTACAGCAGTTGATGGCAGAGGCGGACGAGGATATACGAGAGACTCGAGCCCACGAACTCAACCTAGCGAATGCACACCGCAATGCTGAAGCCCCGCAGGTAATCATCCCTGTCGAAAATGCTGGGAGGCCCAAGATACCCTATGCGGCATTTCGACCCTTCCTAGAGAGCGAGACAGGGATTGATGAATATTTGGCGGACTTCGAAAGGCAATGTGCCCTGCACCAGATTCCCAACAGAGAGTGGCCCACGATATTGTCTGGGAAACTATCCGGGCGAGCCCTGGAAGCCTTTCGTACTCTGGGTGCTGAGGAAGTGACACAGTATGAGCTAGTTAAGGAGACACTGTTGCGACGGTACGCTGTAACTCCGGACACGTATCGCCGACAGTTTCGGGGCACGGAAAAGAAGCCTAACGATACCCATATGGAATGGGCGCACCGAATGCGGAGAGCGGCAAATCACTGGCTGAGCGGAAGTAAAGCGGTGACTGGGGAGGAAATTTTACAATTGTTTCTCTTAGAACATTTTTATAATGGCATGGAACAGCAAGGGAAGGAATGGCTGCGAGACAGGCGGCCTTCTACCTTAGAAGAAGCAGCCAAATTGGCCGATGAACATTATGACTCCCGTCTTCACGAACCCATGAACTACCGAGCTCCAGCACGGGTCGAACCCAGAGAGGTTTACCGTGCACCCCCTCGTACTGAATTCCGAGCCCCGGTGCCCACAAGGCCCGTCCGACACTCAGGACCACCCAATAACAGCTCTGAGCGTCCCAGACCGACTTGCCACCGATGCAAGCAACCAGGGCATTTCATGGCTAGCTGCCCCCTTAATACGCACCAGACACCCAGGAATTACAATTACCCCTCTGGGTCCTATCGTCCGGCCCGGGCCCTCTGTGTTAACCAAGAGGCCCCTATGGAGGGATATGTGGGGCCGCTTCACGAGGCAGACCCTGTATATGCTGCCTCAGATAACCGCCAGCACCATCGGCAGAGGGTATGGCTCGAGGGGCGATCTACCGAGGGATTGCGAGACACAGGGGCTACTATCACGCTGGTACAGAGTCATTTGGTGCCAGAGCACAAGCGATCCGGACAGACTGTGGCCGTTAGAGTGGCGGGGGGGGATGTGTACAAAATTCAAACAGCTAAAGTGCATCTTGATTGGGGAGCGGGAAAGGGGGCTGTGAACGTGGGCCTAATGGATAATTTACCTGCCGAAGTACTACTGGGCAACGATTTGGGCCCCATGACTTCTGCCTATGCTCCAGTATGCAACAACGAGGCGGACCCAGTGACTACACGGGCCCAAGCCCGGACGGAGCGAGAGCTCTCACCAGTGCGGGAGACACAGGTAAGACCTACCCCGACCTTGCCTGACAGGTTAGGCCCCATACCCTGGGACACCCCAGATGCTTTCGAGGCAGAGTCTAAGACTGACCCGACCTTACAAAAGTACCGGGAACGAGCAGAGACCGGAGGGGGCGGGGCAGATAACGAAACATTCTTATGGGAAAAAGGGAAACTATACCGCTGGACAGAGAAAAGGGGACAGCGTAGGCGACAGCTGGTAGTGCCCCACAAATACCGTCAAGAAATCCTCAAAATAGGCCACGACATCCCCTTAGCAGGCCACCTAGCCGTTACCCGTACCCTACACCGCATTACTCACACGTTCTTTTGGCCAGGGGTGCACGCTGACGTTAGAACTTACTGTAACACCTGCGATGTGTGTCAACGAGTAGGAAGGCGAGGCGATCACCCTAAAGCCCAGCTAGTAAATATGCCCATTGTAGAGGAACCCTTCAGCCGGGTTGCTATTGACCTAGTGGGACCACTGGCTACCCCTAGTCCCTCCGGTAAGCGATACATTCTTACCGTAGTGGACTACGCTACCAGGTACCCAGAGGCTGTCGCCCTATCCAACATACATGCGGATACGGTAGCGAATGCACTAGTACAGGTGTTCTCCCGGGTAGGATTTCCAAAAGAAATCCTATCCGACCGAGGCACCCAATTTACGGCTGAATTGACCCAACAACTCTGGCAGGTTTGCAAAATTAAGTCCCTCCTGAGCTCCCCATACCACCCCCAGATGAACGGGCTGTGTGAGAGGTTCAATGGGACCCTCAAGCAAATGCTCAAGACGTTCACTCAGGAATACCGAGACTGGGAACGCTTCCTGCCGCACCTCCTATTTGCTTATCGGGAGGTGCCCCAGGAAACGACAGGGTTCTCTCCCTTCGAGTTGCTCTACGGAAGAAAGGTACGGGGACCCCTAAACCTGATCCGGGAGCACTGGGAGGGAGAGATGGAGGCTGACGGTGTCCCCATTGTGCCATACGTGCTGGAACTCAGGGACCGAATGGAGCAATTAGCCAAATCCGTGCGGGCTAATCTCCAGTTGGCCCAGAGAAGACAGAAAGTATGGTACGATCGGGGGGCCAGAAAGAGAATCTTCACCATAGGACAAAAGGTGTTAGTACTTAAGCCGGTGAAGACAGACAAATTGCAGGCGTCCTGGCAGGGTCCCTACCAGATCGTAGAGAAAAGGGGAGACACCACTTATGTGATAGCTAGCTGCCACGACAACAATCTTAGAAAGACATTCCATGTAAACATGCTCAAGGAATATTTTGAGCGGCCAGAGAACGTGACGGCCGTATGTTGTTCCCCTCAGGAAGACCCCGACAGTTTACCCATTCCAGACCTATTAGAAAAGAGCCTCCCCACAGGTATAGTGGCGCAGGTTCAGATAGGGGACCGACTTAGCCCCACTGAAAGGGAGCAGCTCAACCAACTCCTCCAGTCTAAACACCTCACCTTCTCCCCGAAGCCAGGGTACACTACTTTAACCACCCACCAGGTAGATACTCCGGGACAAGCTCCCTTGCGCCAGGCTCCGTACCGAATCCCCGAAGCAGTTAGGACAGGAATGAAGAAGGAGATCGATGAGATGCTCCAGCTCAGGGTAATTGAGCCCTCCGATAGTCCCTGGTCCTCCCCAGTTGTCTTGGTGCCCAAGAAAGATGGGACCACCCGGTTCTGCGTAGACTATCGGAGGCTCAATGAAAATACCGTGACGGACGCTTACCCTATGCCCAGGGTAGACGAGCTACTCGATCGTATAGCCAGGGGAAATTACCTGACCACTATTGACCTCTGCAAAGGTTACTGGCAGATTCCCCTGGCCCCGGAGGCTATCCCCAAGTCGGCATTCGTCACCCCATTCGGCTTATATCAGTTTAGGGTAATGCCGTTTGGGATGAAGAATGCCCCAGCTACATTCCAGCGCTTGGTGGATAGGCTCCTGGATGGCTTCCAGAGTTTTGCTTGCGCCTACCTGGACGACATAGCGATCCACAGTGAGTCCTGGGAGGACCACTTAGCTCATGTGGGAATGGTTCTGGATCAGATCCGGGCTGCTGGCCTGACTCTGAAGCCAGAAAAATGCCACTTTGGGATGGCCGAGGTACAGTACCTGGGTCACCGGGTGGGGTGTGGAAAGCAGCGACCAGAGCCGGCCAAAATAGAAGCTGTCGCCAATTGGCCCACCCCCATCACTAAGACTCAGGTCCTAGCCTTCCTGGGCACGGCAGGGTACTATAGACGGTTCGTACCAGACTACAGCACACTTGCCAAACCCCTGACTGACTAGACCAAGAAGAACTTACCTCGACAGGTCCTGTGGTCTCCCCACTGTGAAACGGCTTTCCAGGCTCTCAAAAATGCTCTAATTAACGCTCCTGTCTTGGCGGCCCCAGCCCTTAACAAACGTTTTATCGTCCATACAGATGCTTCCATGTTCGGGCTGGGAGCCGTCCTCAGCCAAGTAGGCGAAGATGGAGGGGAGCATCCAGTTGCCTACATCAGCCGGAAGCTCCTGCCCCGCGAAGTCAGCTATGCAGCGGTCGAAAAGGAGTGTTTGGCTTTGGTGTGGGCATTAAAGAAATTGACTCCCTATTTATATGGTCAGGAGTTCACTCTGGTCACCGACCATAACCCGTTGGTGTGGCTGAACCGGGTCTCTGGAGATAACGGCAGGCTATTACGTTGGAGCTTATCGTTGCAACCCTTCAATTTCACCATTACTTACAGACCTGGGAAACAGAATGGCAACGCCGACGGGTTGTCCAGACAAACCGACCTCAGCCCCGCATAATCAGCGGTCTGGACAGCCTTAGTCTGCCCCGAAAAGGGGTCAGACCGTGTCTGCCAGAGTGTTCCACAGAAAGGGAGCACTGTTACAGAAGCATTAGTTATTTTGTTGTGAAGAGCTTATTTCCCAGCAGCAATGCCTGAACCAGCAAGCCAGCGCCTAAGAAGGGCTCCAAGAAAACTGTAACAAGTTTCATTTCATAAAGAGTTAACTCTTTTTTTTCAGCTTTTAGAAACTATTGTCTAATCACCTCTGGAGCCAGACTGCTAATTGATAAGATGAACTTGTAAACTTGTTATCTTAAGTACTGTAATCCTATTGTGGCCTGTCAAAGGACAGTGCTCTCTATCTAAATGTGTGATGGGGGATTTTGTGCTTTCCCCCCTCTCCCCCTGGGAGTGCCCTGTGTGCATGTAACCTTAATAAAAAGCAGGCTGGGCATCCCAGTCCTGAGTTCTTGTTTGACCCTCAATCGCAGCGTTGACTCGTTTTTGTGGGCAGAAGGGTATCCTAGCGGTACTGCAGCTAAGGGAGATTATTCTATATTTGCGAGACTCATATAGAATACTATGGAAAGCAGCTTCTCCCCTCTTTAGCAATAGGGATCCAGGCTACTAAGCGGTCCATCTCTCAGCGAGACTAAGGGTAACCGTAACAGATATGTTACCTAATGTTCAGGAGAGACCAGCACGGGGATATGTTACCTTATGTTCAGGAGAGACCAGCACAGGGATATGTTACCTAATGTCCAGGAGAGACCAGCACAGGGATATGTTACCTAATGTTCAGGAGAGACCAGCACTGGGATTTGTTACCTAACGTTCAGGAGAGACCAGCACAGGGATATGTTACCTAATGTTCAGGAGAGACCAGGACTGAGATATGTTACTTAATGTTCAGTAGAGACCTGCACAGGGATATGTTACCCAATGTTCAGGAGAGACCAGCACTGGGATATGTTACCTAATGTTCAGGAGAGAGCAGCATTGGGATATGTTACCTAATGTTCAGGAGAGACCAGCACAGGGATATGTTACCTAATGTTCAGGAGAGACCAGCACTGGGATATGTTACCTAATGTTCAGGAGAGACCAGCACGGGGATATGTTACCTAATGTTCAGGAGAGACCAGCACAGGGATATGTTACCTAATGTCCAGGAGAGACCAGCACGGGGATATGTTACCTAATGTTCAGGAGAGACCAGCACTGGGATTTGTTACCTAATGTTCAGGAGAGACAAGCACAGGGATATGTTACCTAATGTTCAGGAGAGACCAGGACTGAGATATGCTACTTAATGTTCAGTAGAGACCAGCACAGGGATATGTTACCCAATGTTCAGGAGAGACCAGCACTGGGATATGTTACCTAATGTTCAGGAGAGAGCAGCATTGGGATATGTTACCTAATGTTCAGGAGAGACCAGCACAGGGATATGTTACCTAATGTTCAGGAGAGACCAGCACTGGGATATGTTACCTAATGTTCAGGAGAGACCAGCACTGGGATATGTTACCTAATGTTAAGGAGAGACCAGCACTGGGATATGTTACCTAATGTTCAGGAGAGACCAGCACTGGGATATGTTACCTAATGTTCAGGAGAGACCAGCACTGGGATATGTTACCTAATGTTCAGGAGAGACCAGCACTGGGATTTGTTACCTAATGTTCAGGAGAGACCAGCACTGGGATATGTTACCTAATGTTCAGGAGAGACCAGCACTGGGATATGTTACCTAATGTTCAGGAGAGACCAGCACGGGTATATGTTACCTAATGTTCAGGAGAGACCAGCACAGGGATATGTTATCTAATGTCCAGGAGAGACCAGCACGGGATATGTTACCTAATGTTCAGGAGAGACCAGCACGGGGATATATTACCTAATGTCCAGGAGAGACCAGCACGGGATATGTTACCTAATGTTCAGGAGCGACCAGCACTGGGATATGTTACCTAATGTTCAGGAGAGACCAGCACTGGGATATGTTACCTAATGTTCAGGAGAGACCAGCACGGGGATATGTTACCTAATGTTCAGGAGAGACCAGCACTGGGATATGTTACCTAATGTTCAGGAGAGACCAGCACTGGGATATGTTACCTAATGTTCAGGAGAGACCAGCACTGGGATATGTTACCTAATGTTCAGGAGAGACCAGCTCTTGGATAGGTTACCTAATGTTCAGGAGAGACCAGCATGGGGATATGTTACCTAATGTTCAGGAGAGACCAGCACTGGGATATGTTACCTAATGTTTAGGAGAGACCAGCACGGGGATATGTTACCTAATGTTCAGGAGAGACCAGCACTGGGATATGTTACCTAATGTATAGGAGAGAGCAGCATTGGGATATGTTACCTAATGTTAAGGAGAGACCAGCACTGGGATATGTTACCTAATGTTCAGGAGAGACCAGCACAGGGATATGTTACCTAATGTTCAGGAGAGACCAGCACTGGGATATGTTACCTAATGTTCAGGAGAGACCAGCACTGGGATATGTTACTTAATGTTCAGGAGAGAGCAGCATTGGGATATGTTACCTAATGTTCAGGAGAGACCAGCACGGGATATGTTACCTAATGTTCAGGAGAGACCAGCCCTGGGATATGTTACCTAATGTTCAGGAGAGACCAGCACAGGGATATGTTACCTAATGATCAGGAGAGACCAGCACTGGGATATGTTACCTAATGTTCAGGAGAGACCAGCACTGGGATATGTTACCTAATGTTCAGGAGAGACCAGCACTGGGATATGTTACCTAATGTCCAGGAGAGACCAGCACTGGTATATGTTACCTAATGTTCAGGAGAGACCAGCATGGGGATATGTTACCTAATGTTCAGGAGAGACCAGCACTGGGATATGTTACCTAATGTCCAGGAGAGACCAGCACTGGGATATGTTACCTAATGTTCAGGAGAGACCAGCACTGGGATATGTTACCTAATGTTTAGGAGAGACCAGCACGGGATATGTTACCTAATGTTCAGGAGAGACCAGCACTGTAATGTGTTACCTAATGTCCAGGAGAGACCAGCACTGGGATATGTTACCTAATGTTCAGGAGAGACCAGCACAGGGATATGTTATCTAATGTCCAGGAGAGACCAGCACTGGGATATGTTATCTAATGTTCAGGAGAGACCAGCACTGGGATATGTTACCTAATGTTCAGGAGAGACCAGCACTGGGATATGTTACCTAATGTTCAGGAGAGACCAGGACTGGGATATGTTACCTAATGTTCAGGAGAGACCAGCACAGGGATATGTTATCTAATGTCCAGGAGAGACCAGCACTGGGATATGTTACCTAATATTCAGGAGAGACCAGCACTGGGATATGTTATCTAATGTTCAGGAGAGAGCAGCATTGTGATATGTTACCTAATGTTCAGGAGAGACCAGCACTGGGATATGTTACCTAATGTTCAGGAGAGACTAGCCCAGGGATATGTTACCTAATGTTCAGGAGAGACTAGCCCAGGGATATGTTACCTAATGTTAAGGAGAGATCAGCACGGAGATTATTCTATATTTGCGAGACTCATATAGAATACTATGGAAAGCAGCTTCTCCCCTCTTTAGCAATAGGGATCCAGGCTACTAAGCGGTCCATCTCTCAGCGAGACTAAGGGTAACCGTAACAGATATGTTACCTAATGTTCAGGAGAGACCAGCACGGGGATATGTTACCTTATGTTCAGGAGAGACCAGCACAGGGATATGTTACCTAATGTCCAGGAGAGACCAGCACAGGGATATGTTACCTAATGTTCAGGAGAGTCCAGCACTGGGATTTGTTACCTAACGTTCAGGAGAGACCAGCACAGGGATATGTTACCTAATGTTCAGGAGAGACCAGGACTGAGATATGTTACTTAATGTTCAGTAGAGACCTGCACAGGGATATGTTACCCAATGTTCAGGAGAGACCAGCACTGGGATATGTTACCTAATGTTCAGGAGAGAGCAGCATTGGGATATGTTACCTAATGTTCAGGAGAGACCAGCACAGGGATATGTTACCTAATGTTCAGGAGAGACCAGCACTGGGATATGTTTCCTAATGTTCAGGAGAGACCAGCACGGGGATATGTTACCTAATGTTCAGGAGAGACCAGCACAGGGATATGTTACCTAATGTCCAGGAGAGACCAGCACGGGGATATGTTACCTAATGTTCAGGAGAGACCAGCACTGGGATTTGTTACCTAATGTTCAGGAGAGACAAGCACAGGGATATGTTACCTAATGTTCAGGAGAGACCAGGACTGAGATATGCTACTTAATGTTCAGTAGATACCAGCACAGGGATATGTTACCCAATGTTCAGGAGAGACCAGCACTGGGATATGTTACCTAATGTTCAGGAGAGAGCAGCATTGGGATATGTTACCTAATGTTCAGGAGAGACCAGCACAGGGATATGTTACCTAATGTTCAGGAGAGACCAGCACTGGGATATGTTACCTAATGTTCAGGAGAGACCAGCACTGGGATATGTTACCTAATGTTAAGGAGAGACCAGCACTGGGATATGTTACCTAATGTTCAGGAGAGACCAGCACTGGGATATGTTACCTAATGTTCAGGAGAGACCAGCACTGGGATATGTTACCTAATGTTCAGGAGAGACCAGCACTGGGATTTGTTACCTAATGTTCAGGAGAGACCAGCACTGGGATATGTTACCTAATGTTCAGGAGAGACCAGCACTGGGATATGTTACCTAATGTTCAGGAGAGACCAGCACGGGTATATGTTACCTAATGTTCAGGAGAGACCAGCACAGGGATATGTTATCTAATGTCCAGGAGAGACCAGCACGGGATATGTTACCTAATGTTCAGGAGAGACCAGCACGGGGATATATTACCTAATGTCCAGGAGAGACCAGCACGGGATATGTTACCTAATGTTCAGGAGAGACCAGCACTGGGATATGTTATCTAATGTTCAGGAGAGACCAGCACTGGGATATGTTACCTAATGTTCAGGAGAGACCAGCACGGGGATATGTTACCTAATGTTCAGGAGAGACCAGCACTGGGATATGTTACCTAATGTTCAGGAGAGACCAGCACTGGGATATGTTACCTAATGTTCAGGAGAGACCAGCACTGGGATATGTTACCTAATGTTCAGGAGAGACCAGCTCTTGGATAGGTTACCTAATGTTCAGGAGAGACCAGCATGGGGATATGTTACCTAATGTTCAGGAGAGACCAGCACTGGGATATGTTATCTAATGTTTAGGAGAGACCAGCACAGGGATATGTTACCTAATGTTCAGGAGAGACCAGCACTGGGATATGTTACCTAATGTATAGGAGAGAGCAGCATTGGGATATGTTACCTAATGTTAAGGAGAGACCAGCACTGGGATATGTTACCTAATGTTCAGGAGAGACCAGCACAGGGATATGTTACCTAATGTTCAGGAGAGACCAGCACTGGGATATGTTACCTAATGTTCAGGAGAGACCAGCACTGGGATATGTTACTTAATGTTCAGGAGAGAGCAGCATTGGGATATGTTACCTAATGTTCAGGAGAGACCAGCACGGGATATGTTACCTAATGTTCAGGAGAGACCAGCCCTGGGATATGTTACCTAATGTTCAGGAGAGACCAGCACAGGGATATGTTACCTAATGATCAGGAGAGACCAGCACTGGGATATGTTACCTAATGTTCAGGAGAGACCAGCACTGGGATATGTTACCTAATGTTCAGGAGAGACCAGCACTGGGATATGTTACCTAATGTCCAGGAGAGACCAGCACTGGTATATGTTACCTAATGTTCAGGAGAGACCAGCATGGGGATATGTTACCTAATGTTCAGGAGAGACCAGCACTGGGATATGTTACCTAATGTCCAGGAGAGACCAGCACTGGGATATGTTACCTAATATTCAGGAGAGACCAGCACTGGGATATGTTACCTAATGTTTAGGAGAGACCAGCACGGGATATGTTACCTAATGTTCAGGAGAGACCAGCACTGTAATGTGTTACCTAATGTCCAGGAGAGACCAGCACTGGGATATGTTACCTAATGTTCAGGAGAGACCAGCACAGGGATATGTTATCTAATGTCCAGGAGAGACCAGCACTGGGATATGTTACCTAATGTTCAGGAGAGACCAGCACTGGGATATGTTACCTAATGTTCAGGAGAGACCAGCACTGGGATATGTTACCTAATGTTCAGGAGAGACCAGGACTGGGATATGTTACCTAATGTTCAGGAGAGACCAGCACAGGGATATGTTATCTAATGTCCAGGAGAGACCAGCACTGGGATATGTTACCTAATATTCAGGAGAGACCAGCACTGGGATATGTTATCTAATGTTCAGGAGAGAGCAGCATTGTGATATGTTACCTAATGTTCAGGAGAGACCAGCACTGGGATATGTTACCTAATGTTCAGGAGAGACTAGCCCAGGGATATGTTACCTAATGTTCAGGAGAGACTAGCCCAGGGATATGTTACCTAATGTTAAGGAGAGATCAGCACGGGGATATGTTACCTAATGTTCAGGAGAGACCAGCACGGGGATATGTTACCTAATGTTCAGGAGAGACCAGCACAGGGATATGTTACCTAATGTCCAGGAGAGACCAGCACGGGGATATGTTACCTAATGTTCAGGAGAGACCAGCACGGGGATATGTTACCTAATGTTCAGGAGAGACCAGCACTGGGATTTGTTACCTAATGTTCAGGAGAGACCAGCACAGGGATATGTTACCTAATGTTCAGGAGAGACCAGGACTGAGATATGTTACTTAATGTTCAGTAGAGAGCAGCATTGGGATATGTTACCCAATGTTCAGGAGAGACCAGCACTGGGATATGTTACCTAATGTTCAGGAGAGAGCAGCATTGGGATATGTTACCTAATGTTCAGGAGAGACCAGCACAGGGATATGTTACCTAATGTTCAGGAGAGACCAGCACTGGGATATGTTACCTAATGTTCAGGAGAGACTAGCACTGGGATATGTTACCTAATGTTAAGGAGAGACCAGCACTGGGATATGTTACCTAATGTTCAGGAGAGACCAGCACTGGGATATGTTACCTAATGTTCAGGAGAGACCAGCACTGGGACATGTTACCTAATGTTCAAGAGAGACCAGCACTGGTATATGTTACCTAACGTTCAGGAGAGACCAGCACTGGGATATGTTACCTAATGTTCAGGAGAGACCAGCACGGGGATATGTTACCTTATGTTCAGGAGAGACCAGCACAGGGATATGTTACCTAATGTCCAGGAGAGACCAGCACAGGGATATGTTACCTAATGTTCAGGAGAGACCAGCACTGGGATTTGTTACCTAACGTTCAGGAGAGACCAGCACAGGGATATGTTACCTAATGTTCAGGAGAGACCAGGACTGAGATATGTTACTTAATGTTCAGTAGAGACCTGCACAGGGATATGTTACCCAATGTTCAGGAGAGACCAGCACTGGGATATGTTACCTAATGTTCAGGAGAGAGCAGCATTGGGATATGTTACCTAATGTTCAGGAGAGACCAGCACAGGGATATGTTACCTAATGTTCAGGAGAGACCAGCACTGGGATATGTTTCCTAATGTTCAGGAGAGACCAGCACGGGGATATGTTACCTAATGTTTAGGAGAGACCAGCACAGGGATATGTTACCTAATGTCCAGGAGAGACCAGCACGGGGATATGTTACCTAATGTTCAGGAGAGACCAGCACTGGGATTTGTTACCTAATGTTCAGGAGAGACCAGCACAGGGATATGTTACCTAATGTTCAGGAGAGACCAGGACTGAGATATGCTACTTAATGTTCAGTAGAGACCAGCACAGGGATATGTTACCCAATGTTCAGGAGAGACCAGCACTGGGATATGTTACCTAATGTTCAGGAGAGAGCAGCATTGGGATATGTTACCTAATGTTCAGGAGAGACCAGCACAGGGATATGTTACCTAATGTTCAGGAGAGACCAGCACTGGGATATGTTACCTAATGTTCAGGAGAGACTAGCACTGGGATATGTTACCTAATGTTAAGGAGAGACCAGCACTGGGATATGTTACCTAATGTTCAGGAGAGACCAGCACTGGGATATGTTACCTAATGTTCAGGAGAGACCAGCACTGGGATATGTTACCTAATGTTCAAGAGAGACCAGCACTGGTATATGTTACCTAACGTTCAGGAGAGACCAGCACTGGGATATGTTACCTAATGTTCAGGAGAGACCAGCACGGGGATATGTTACCTTATGTTCAGGAGAGACCAGCACAGGGATATGTTACCTAATGTCCAGGAGAGACCAGCACGGGGATATGTTACCTAATGTTCAGGAGAGACCAGCACTGGGATTTGTTACCTAATGTTCAGGAGAGACCAGCACAGGGATATGTTACCTAATGTTCAGGAGAGACCAGCACAGGGATATGTTACCTAATGTTCAGGAGAGACCAGCACAGGGATATGTTACCTAATGTTCAGGAGAGACCAGCACAGGGATATGTTACCCAATGTTCAGGAGAGACCAGCACTGGGATATGTTACCTAATGTTCAGGAGAGAGCAGCGTTGGGATATGTTACCTAATGTTCAGGAGAGACCAGCACAGGGATATGTTACCTAATGTTCAGGAGAGACCAGCACTGGGATATGTTACCTAATGTTCAGGAGAGACTAGCACTGGGATATGTTACCTAATGTTAAGGAGAGACCAGCACTGGGATATGTTACCTAATGTTCAGGAGAGACCAGCACTGGGATATGTTACCTAATGTTCAAGAGAGACCAGCACTGGTATATGTTACCTAACGTTCAGGAGAGACCAGCACTGGGATATGTTACCTAATGTTCAGGAGAGACCAGCACTGGGACATGTTACCTAATGTTCAGGAGAGACCAGCACGGGGATATGTTACCTTATGTTCAGGAGAGACCAGCACTGGGATATGTTACCTAATGTTCAGGAGAGACCAGCACAGGGATATGTTATCTAATGTCCAGGAGAGACCAGCATGGGGATATGTTACCTAATGTTCAGGAGAGACCAGCACGGGATATGTTATCTAATGTTCAGGAGAGACCAGCACAGATATATGTTATCTAATGTCCAGGAGAGACCAGCACTGGGATTTGTTACCTAATGTTCAGGAGTGACCAGCACTGGGATTTGTTACCTAATGTTCAGGAGAGACCAGCACTGGGATATGTTACCTAATGTTCAGGAGAGACCAGCACTGGGATATGCTACCTAATGTTCAGGAGAGACCAGCACGGGTATATGTTACCTAATGTTCAGGAGAGACCAGCACAGGGATATGTTATCTAATGTCCAGGAGAGACCAGCACGGGATATGTTACCTAATGTTCAGGAGAGACCAGCACGGGGATATATTACCTAATGTCCAGGAGAGACCAGCACGGGATATGTTACCTAATGTTCAGGAGCGACCAGCACTGGGATATGTTATCTAATGTTCAGGAGAGACCAGCACTGGGATATGTTACCTAATGTTCAGGAGAGACCAGCACGGGGATATGTTACCTAATGTTCAGGAGAGACCAGCACTGGGATATGTTACCTAATGTTCAGGAGAGACCAGCACTGGGATATGTTACCTAATGTTCAGGAGAGACCAGCACTGGGATATGTTACCTAATGTTCAGGAGAGACCAGCTCTTGGATAGGTTACCTAATGTTCAGGAGAGACCAGCATGGGGATATGTTACCTAATGTTCAGGAGAGACCAGCACTGGGATATGTTATCTAATGTTTAGGAGAGACCAGCACGGGGATATTTTACCTAATGTTCAGGAGAGACCAGCATGGGGATATGTTACCTAATGTCCAGGAGAGGCCACCATAGCTTTATGTTCAGTGTTTCTGCTTTCCTTTACTACAATTCGCCAAACGCACCAGCAATGTGAATCTGATTTTTATTAACAACCGAGAGAGCTTCTTTTTAATCCAAAAGCTAATCAGTCTATAAATTATGGTAATTGTCCTAAAACATATTTTCAATATTGAGTCATATTAAATGGAAGCAAATGAATGTCTTTAATCAGGTGGGACAATAGCTCGTTCTTACTGCAGATTGTTCCCAATAAATCTTTTTTACCACCAAACATGCTGGCACAGATTGGGCTTGCAAAATGCTGTTTAAAGTGGTAGAACGTCCCAGATTGTCTCCCAGACACTTGCAAGCACATTTTGTATATTAGAATAAAGGTTGTTTTATTTTCACATAAAAATGGTTTTAAGTGGAGTGATGCTCAGCGCTGCAATTTTTTGGTTTAAGCAGCCATTTCTTATAAGTTTGCCAGGCTGGACGTGACTTGTTCACGCTCACTACAATGGTCAGCAGTGCATGTAATGACTACATAGCTCTATATTGATTGGACACAATTGCATTGTGCGAGCTTGTGCTGAAGGCTACATTTCATAGATATTAGAAAAATAATAATAAAATATACCCTGTTAAAAGAATAAGATAAAATAAGGATTTGTGCTCGTTTTCAAAGCTTTCAGTATAGAGACATAGGGATAGGGCCTCAAATGAGACCAGACGTGTACCTTTAGGGTGGTCAATCTGCTCCTACAATCAACAGTGGTGTTGCTATAGAGGAGCCAAGTGGTTGCAGGTTCCTCCTGCTCCCTGTCTGACTCCTTTGTGTGCCCCATAAAAATCAGAGCTCACAGTGTAGGAAGAGTGCTTGGATTTACAAATATGGCGGTAGGGTTTCCAAGACTAATATGTTGCAGTACATAAAAAGGCACTTATATACGTGTACAGGACGTTCATATTCACTGGCGCAGACTAGCTAAGGGGGAAGGATGACAACCTCTCAAACAGAAACAGTTCTTGCTCCTATGTGGCTGCTGATTTCCATTGAGTTATACACCAGGGCAGTGGTCAACAAATCTGTTTAACATGTAGGTGCTAGTAAGTATATGTATAAGCCAGACATACGTTTATAAAACAGACAGTGGTATTTGTATATAGATATATGGAGAGCCAGGGATAAAACTGAAGGAGCGAATGGCTACCAGGCTTCTGGGTTTGTCAAGCCCTGTCATAGGGGCCGGTAAGGTTTTTTCCAATCTGTAAGACAAACTCTTTAAACATCTTCTCATTTGCCTTTACCACACAAAGAGGCATATTTAAGACATTTCTTGCGGACCTGATCCAACAGTGCGGATCAGGTCCGCAAGACATCGCTGAATGCTGAGAGCAATACGCTCTCTGCATTTAACATTACACCAGCAGCTCACAAGAGCTGCTGGTGCAACGCCGCCCCTGCAGACTTGTGGCTAATGGGCCACCAGCAGGGGGTGTCAATCAACCCGATCATACTCGATCGGGTTGAATTGTTGCGATTCCTGTCCGCCTGCTCAGAGCAGGCGGACAGGTTATAGAGCAGTGGTCTTTGTGACCACCGCTTCATAACTGCTGTTTCTGGCAAGTCTGAAAACTCGCCAGAAACACGGGCCGTTAAGTTCCTTTTGGAGCTTGATAGATATGCCCCATAGCCTCATTCCAGAGCCAACATTAGGCAACTTGGCATGTTTATGATTTCACTTATAACAAGATCCGTTATGAAGCAAAAGTGACATTTCACAAGCTAGAAAATACAGCAGCAGCAATATCCTTGTTTCTCAATTCCAGGACCCATCCCTGAGATAGGGCTGCAAGTTGTCCTACACAAAAAACCTGACAATGGTAGATGGAGATCACACAATGACCCCAAAAGCTCTACCTCAGCCTCCACTCATGAACCCACAATGTTTACTTTTCATGTATATGTCAATAACCTATAACTTTTTACCTCTTTGGATGCCAGTAACACACATAAACAAAAGAGATTTGACCTTCTTGGCTGCCCCTCATTTCTTTCTGCTCCATATTTGCAATGTTAGTGACTCAAACTGGATATTTAAGTGTCCAGTAATGTGAAGATTTTACTGGAGAGCCTGCTAAATGACTGCAGTGCCTGGTTAAATCCGGCATACCTGGCAATTCTAGCCTGAAGTGTGGTTATATTGTTAAAGAGCTTAGATATTCATCTATCCACTGTTAGACAAATTGTTTATAATGGAAATGATATAGTAATGTGGCAATTCTCCCTAGAAATGACCGTCCAGCCAAGATGACTCAAAAGGCATACAGCAAAATTCTCAATGAAGTAAAAAAGAACCCTAGAGTGACAGCTAAAAACTTGAAGAAATCAACAGAACTGGTTAACATCTCTGTCTATGAGGCCAATTTAACAAAGATCTTGCGGACCTGATCCAACAGTGTGGATCAGGTCCACAAGACCTTGCTTAATGCGGAGAGCAATACACTCTCCGTTTTCAGCATTGATCGATCGGGTTGAATTGAGGCGATTCCTGTCTGCCTCATCAGAGCAGGCGGACAGGGTTATGAAGCAGTGGTCTTTAGACCGCTGCTTCATAACTGCTGTTTCTGACGAGTCTGAAGACTCGCCAGAAACACGGCCCTTCAAGCTCCATTCGGAGTCTGATAAATAGGCATCCATGAGTCTACTATACAGAAAACATTAAACAGGCATAAAACAGGTGGTGACACCACAAATAAAGCATCTGCTGTCCCCAATAAACATTGCTGCGTGCCTGAAGTTTGCCAAAGACCACCCAGACACTCCACAATGCTACTGGGAAAATGTTTTGTGGACTGATGAAACTAAGGTGGAGTTCTTTGGGAAGAACACAAAGCACAATGTATGGCGTAAAAAGACCACCGCGTACCAAACTGAAAACATCATACCAACAGTTACGTACACTGGGGGAGCATCATGATTTAAGGCTGCCTTGCTGCTTCAGGACTGGACCACTATCCATCTCCAAGAGAAAAATGAATTCCCAAGTTTATCCGGATATTCTTCAGAATAAAGCACCAGCTGGATAATGCAACAGGGCAATATTCCTAAAAATCTAAGTAAATCCGTTATAGAAGGGCTTCACAAAAAGTAAATCCACCTTTTGGAGTGGCCCAGTCAGAGCCCAGGGCCTCTAGTTATCAACGTTTCTACTTACCTGCCATCGCTGGCCCCAATACGCCTGCCTAAGCTCGCCTACCATCGCCACCGCGGACCTGAATACGCTCGCCAAAGTTATCAATAAAGCTGTCAAAAAGCCGCGCACCAAGTACGGGGCGATGAGCAGCGGACTATGATAGTTATCACTCATCCGATCTCGCTGCTCTTCGGCTTTTTCCCAGCTTTATTGATACCCCTGTTACTAAGCACCCACACTAAACTACACTGTTCTACCCCCTATACCGGCGCCCCCGGAGCCCCCCGCAACTAAATAAAGTTATAAACCCGTAAACCTCAGCTCCTAGACCCAGCCGCAACTATAATAAATGTATTAACCCCTAAAATGCCGCTCCCGGAGCCCACTGCCACTCTAATAAACTGATTAACCCCTAAACCGCTGCTCCCGGACCCCACCGCCACCTACATAATACCTATTAACCCCTATCCTGCCCCCCCTATACCGCCGCCACCTATAATACATTTATTAACCCCTATCCTGCCGATCCCGTGCCCCGCCGCAACTAAATACATTTTTTAATCCCTAAACCGCCGCTCCCGGACCCCGCCGCAACCTATATTAAACTTACTAACCCCTAATCTGCCCCCCCCTACACCATTGCCACCTATAATAAATTTATTAACCCCTATCCTGCCCCCCCTATACCGCCGCAACCTATAATAAAATTATTAACCCCTAAACCTAAGTCTAACCCTAAAACCCCCCTAACTTAAATATTATTTTAATAAATCTAAATAAAATTACTCTTATGAACTAAATTAATCCAATTTAAAACTAAATACTTACCTTTAAAATAAACCCTAATATAGCTACAATATAACTAATAATTATATTGTAGCTATTTTAGGATTTATTTTTATTTTACAGGGAAATTTCAATTTATTTTAACTAGGCACAATAGCTATTAAATAGTTATTAACTATTTAATAGCTACCTAGTTAAAATAAAGACACATTTACCTGTAAAATAAAAACTAACCTAAGTTACAATTACACCTAACACTACACTATCATTAAATAAATTATTCCTATTTAAAACTAAATACTTACCTGTAAACTAAACCCTAAGATAGCTACAATGTAATTAATAATTACATTGTAGCTATTTTAGGATTTATATTTATTTTACAGGTAACTTTGTATTTATTCTAACTAGGTACAATAGCTATTAAATAGTTATTAACTATTTAATAGCTACCTAGCTAAAAAAAATACAAAATTACCTGTAAAATAAATCCTAACCTAAGTTACAATTAAACCTAACACTACACTATCATTAAATAAATTAAATTAATTAACTACAAATACCTACAATTAAATACAATTAAATAAACTAACTAAAGTACAAAAAATAAAAAAAAATAAGTTACAAAAAATAAAAAAATATTACAAGATTTTTAAGCTAATTACACCTAATCTAAGCTCCCTAATAAAATAACAAAGCCCCCCAAAATAAAAAAAAATGCCCTACCCTATTCTAAATTACGAAAGTTAACAGCTCTATTACCTTACCAGCCCTTAAAAGGGCCTTTGCGGGGCATGCCACAAAGAAATCAGCTCTTTTGCCTGTAAAAAACCCCACAATACCACCCCCCAACATTACAACCCACCACCCACATACCCCTACTCTAAACCAAACCCCCCTTAAATAAACCTAACACTACCCCCCTGAAGATCATCCTACCTTTAGCCGTCTTCAGCCAGCCGACCACCGATGGAACAGAAGAGGACATCCGCAGCGGCCGAAGTCTTCATCCAAGGGTCGCTGAAGAGGTCTTCCATCCGATAGAAGTCTTCATCCAGGCGGCGTCTTCAATCTTCATCCATCCGGAGCGGAGCGGAGCCATCTTCAAAGCAGCCGACGCAGAGCCATCTTCATCCACCGACGCCTACTCGCCGAATGAATATTCCTTTAGGTGACGTCATCCAAGATGGTGTCCCTCGAATTCCGATTGGCTGATAGGATTCTATCAGCCAATCGGAATTAAGGTAGGAAAAATATGTTTGGCTGATCCAATCAGCCAATCAGATTCAAGTTCAATCCGATTGGCTGATCCAATCAGCCAATCAGATTGAGCTTGCATTCTATTGGCTGTTCCAATCAGCCAATAGAATGCGAGCTCAATCTGATTGGCTGATTGGATCAGCCAATCAGATTTTTCCTACCTTAATTCCGATTTGCTGATAGAATCCTATCAGCCAATCGGAATTCGAGGGACGCCATCTTCGATGACGTCACTTAAAGGAATATTAATTCGGCGAGTAGGCGTCGGTGGATGAAGATGGCTCCGCGTCGGCTGCTTTGAAGATGGCTCCGCTCCGCTCCGGATGGATGAAGATTGAAGACGCTGCCTGGATGAAGACTTCTATCGGATGGAAGACCTCTTCAGCGCCCCTTGGATGAAGACTTCAGCCGCTGCGGATGTCCTCTTCTGTTCCATCGGTGGTCGGCTGGCTGAAGACGGCTAAAGGTAGGATGATCTTCAGGGGGGTAGTGTTAGGTTTATTTAAGGGGGGTTTGGGTTAGAGTAGGGGTATGTGGGTGGTGGGTTGTAATGTTGGGGGTGGTATTGTGTTTTTTTTTACAGGCAAAAGAGCTGATTTCTTTGGGGCATGCCGCGCAAAAGGCCCTTTTAAGGGCTGGTAAGGTAATAGAGCTGTTAACTTTCGTAATTTAGAACAGGGTAGGGCATTTTTTTATTTTGGGGGGCTTTGTTATTTTATTAGGGGGCTTAGATTAGGTGTAATTAGCTTAAAAATCTTGTAATATTTTTTTATTTTTTGTAACTTTATTTTTTTTTATTTTTTGTACTTTAGTTAGTTTATTTAATTGTATTTAATTGTAGGTATTTGTAGTTAATTAATTTAATTTATTTAATAATAGTGTAGTGTTAGGTTTAATTGTAACTTAGGTTAGGATTTATTTTACAGGTAATTTTGTATTTCTTTTAGCTAGGTAGCTATTAAATAGTTAATAACTATTTAATACCTATTGTACCTAGTTAAAATAAATACAAAGTTACCTGTAAAATAAATATAAATCCTAAAATAGCTACAATGTAATTATTAATTACATTGTAGGTATCTTAGGGTTTATTTTACAGGTAAGTATTTAGTTTTAAATAGGAATAATTAATTTAATGATAGTGTAGTGTTAGGTGTAATTGTAACTTAGGTTAGTTTTTATTTTACAGGTAAATTTGTCTTTATTTTAACTAGGTAGCTATTAAATAGTTAATAACTATTTAATAGCTATTGTACCTAGTTAAAATAAATTGAAATTTCCCTGTAAAATAAAAATAAATCCTAAAATAGCTACAATGTAACTATTAGTAATATTGTAGCTATATTAGGGCTTATTTTATAGGTAAGTATTTAGTTTTAAACAGGATTAATTTAGTTAATAAGAGTAATTTTATTTAGATTTATTAAAATAATGTTTAAGTTAGGGGGGTGTTAGGGTTAAGGTTAGACTTAGGTTTAGGGGTTAATTAGTTTAATATAGATGGCGGCGGTATAGGGGGGGCAGGATAGGGGTTAATAAAGTTATTATAGGTGGCGACGGTGTAGGGGGGGCAGATTAGGGGTTAATAAGTTTAATATAGGTTGCGGCGGGGTCTGGGAGCGGCGATTTAGGGGTTAAAAAATTTATTTAGTTGCGGCGGGGTACGGGATCGGCAGGATAGGGGTTAATAAATGTATTATAGGTGGCGGCGGTATAGGGGGGGCAGGATAGGGGTTAATAGGTATTATGTAGGTGGCGGCGGGGTCTGGGAGCGGCGGTTTAGGGGTTAATAAGTTTATTAGAGTGGCGGTGGGCTCCGGGAGCAGTGGTTTAGGGGTTAATAAGTTTATTAGAGTGGCGGTGGGCTCTGGGAGTGGCGGTTTAGGGGTTAATAAGTTTATTAGAGTGGCGGTGGGCTCTGGGAGCGGAGGTTTAGGGGGTAATAACTTTATTTAGTTGCGGCAGTGTAAGGGGGGCAGATTAGGGGTGTTTAGACTCAGGGTACATGTTAGTGTGTTAGGTGCAGGCATCTCCCATAGGAATGCGGTGGGCTCCGGGAGCGGCGGTTTAGGGGTTAATAAGTTTATTAGAGTGGCGGTGGGCTCTGGGAGCGGCGGTTTAGGGGTTAATAAGTTTATTAGAGTGGTGGTGGGCTCTGGGAGCGGCGGTTTAGGGGGTAATAACTTTATTCAGTTGCGGCGGTGTAGGGGGGGGACAGATTAGTGGTGTTTAGACTCGGGGTACATGTTAGGGTGTTAGGTGTAGACAGCTCCCATAGGAATCAATGGGATATCGGGCAGCAGCGAACATGAACTTTCGCTATGGTCAGACTCCCATTGATTCCTATGGGATCCGCCGCCTCCAGGGCGGCGGATTGCAAACCAGGTACGCTGGGCCGGAAAAGTGCCGAGCGTACCTGCTAGTCATTTGATAACTAGCAAAAGTAGTCAGATTGTGCCGCACTTGCGTTCGGAACATCTGGAGTGACGTAAGAATCGATCTGTGTCGGACTGAGTCTGGCAGATCGAAGCTTACGTCACAAAATTCTACTTTTGCCGGGCAGCAGGGCTTGATAACTTAGGTGAATCAGCCTCGCCACAAATACGCTGCGGAATTCCAGCGTATTTGAGGTTGACGGCTTGATAACTAGAGGCCCAGATCTTAACTAGACATGTGCGGTTCGTTTCGGATTAATTCGGAAATTCGGTAAATTCGGTAAATTCGGAGATTCGGATCGATTCGGATTTCCGAATTAAAATACTTCCGAATCTTCCGAATGAATCTTAAATAGCTGCCGTATCTCCGAATAAATCCGAATTAGCTCGTTAAAATTCGGCATTTCCCCATAGGAAACAATGGGAGTTTCGGCTGAAAAAAACTAACACCGCAGCCCCATTGTTTCCTATGGGGAAACACTAAGTCTGCACCTAACACCCTAACATGTACCCCGAGTCTAAACACCCCTAACATTACACTTATTAACCCCTAATCTGCCACCCCCGCTATCGCTGACCACTGCATTATTTTATTAACCCCTAATCTGCCGACCGAATATCGCCGCCACCTACATTATAACTATTAACCCCTAATCTGCTGTCCCTAACACCGCCGACCCCTACATTATAGTTATCAACCCCTAATCTGCCCCCCCCCAACGTCGCCGCAATCTAACTACAAGTATTAACCCCTAATCTGCCGACCGAATATCGCCGCCGCCTACATTATAGCTATTAACCCCTAATCTGCTGTCCCTAACACCGCCGACCCCTACATTATAGTTATTAACCCCTAATCTGCCCCCCCCAACGTCGCCGCAATCTAACTACAAGTATTAACCCCTAATCTGCCGACCCGATATCGCCGCCGCCTACATTATAGCTATTAACCCATAATCTGCTGTCCCTAACACCGCCGACCCCTACATTATAGTTATTAACCCCTAATCTGCCCCCCCAACGTCGCCGCAATCTAACTACAAGTATTAACCCCTAATCTGCCGACCCGATATCGCCGCCGCCTACATTATAGCTATTAACCCCTAATCTGCTGTCCCTAACACCGCCGACCCCTGCATTATAGTTATTAACCCCTAATCTGCCCCCCCCAACGTCGCCGCAATCTAACTACAAGTATTAACCCCTAATCTGCCGACCCGATATCGCCGCCGCCTACATTATAGCTATTAACCCCTAATCTGCTGTCCCTAACACCGCCGACCCCTACATTATAGTTATTAACCCCTAATCTGCCCCCCCCAACGTCGCCACAATCTAACTACAAGTATTAACCCCTAATCTGCCGACCGCAAATCGCTGCAACTATAATAAATGTATTAACCCCTAAACCGCCGCACTCCTGCCTCGCAAACACTATAATACATTTTATTAACCCCTAATCTGCCCTCCCTAACATCGCCGCCACCTACCTACAATTATTAACCCCTAATCTCCCGCCCCCAACGTCGCCGCTGCTATAATAAGGTTATTAACCCCTAAACCTAAGTCTAACCCTAACACTAACACCCCCTAACTTAAATATAATTTAAATAAAACGAAATAAGTTTACTATAGTTAAATAAATGAATCCTATTTAAAACTAAATACTTACCTGTAAAATAAACCCTAATATAGCTACAATATAACTAATAGTTACATTATAGCTATTTTAGGATTTATTTTTATTTTACAGGCAACTTTGTATTTATTTTAACTAGGTACAATAGTTATTAAATAGTTAATAACTATTTAATAACTACCTAGCTAAAATAAATACAAATTTACCTGTAAAATAAATCCTAACCTAAGTTACAATTACACCTAACACTACACTATCATTAAATTAACTAAATAAATTAATCATATTTAAAACAAAATACTTACCTGTAAAATAAACCCTAATATAGCTGAAATATAACTAATAGTTACATTGTAGCTATTTTAGCATTTATATTTATTTTACAGGCAACTTTGTATTTATTTTAACTAGGTACAATAGCTATTAAATAGTTATTGACTAATTAATAGCTACCTAGTTAAAATAATTACAAAATTACCTGTAAAATAAATCCTAACCTAAGTTACAATTAAACCTAACACTACACTATCATTAAATAAATTAACTACAAGTACCTACAATTATCTACAATTAAATAAACTAAAGTACAAAACCCCCCCACTAAATTACAAAAAATAAAAAACCACTAAATTACAAAAAATAAAAAAATATTACAAGAATTTTAAACAAATTACACCTAATCTAAGCCCCCTAATAAAATAACAAAGCCCCCCAAAATAAAAAAAAATGCCCTACCCTATACTAAATTACAAAAGTTAACAGCTCTATTACCTTACCAGCCCTGAACAGGGCCCTTTGCGGGGCATGCCCCAAAGAAAACAGCTCTTTTGCCTGTAAAAAAAAAACACAATCCCCCCCCCCCCACATTACAACCCACCACCCACATACCCCTACTCTAACCCAAACCCCCCTTAAATAAACCTAACACTACCCCCCTGAAGATCTCCCTACCTTGAGTCGTGTTCACCCAGCCGGGTCGAAGTCTTCATCCGATGGGGCAGAAGAGGACATCCAGACCGGCAGAAGTCTTCATCCAAGCGGGGCAAGAAGAGGTCTTCCATCCATCAGAAAAGTACCAAAATACAAACAAACACTAAATTACCAAAAATAATAAAATATTACAATAATTTTAAACTAATTACACCTAATCTAAGCCCCCTACTAGCTATTAATATAGCTTCAATATAACTAATAGTTACATTGTAGCTATTTTAGGATTTATATGTATTTTACAGGCAACTTTGTATTTATTTTAACTAGGTACAATAGTTATTAAATAGTTAATAACTATTTAATAACTACCTAGCTAAAATAAATACAAATTTACCTGTAAAATAAATCATAACCTAAGTTACAATTACACCTAACACTACACTATCATTAAATTAACTAAATAAATGAATCCTATATAAAACTAAAGACTTACCTGTAAAATAAACCCTAATATAGCTGCAATATAACTAATAGTTACATTGTAGCTATTTTAGCATTTATATTTATTGTACAGGCAACTTTGTATTCATTTTAACTAGGTTCAATAGCTATTAAATAGTCAATATCTATTTAATAGCTATCTAGTTAAAATAATTACAAAATTACCTGTAAAATAAATCCTAACCTAAGTTACAATTAAACCTAACACTACACTATCATTAAATAAATTAACTACAAGTACCTACAATTAAATACAATTAAAAAAACTAAACTAAAGTACAACCCCCCCCCCACTAAATTACAAAAAATAAAAAAATATTACAAGAATTTTAAACTAATTACACCTAATCTAAGCCCCCTAATAAAATAACAAAGCCCCCCAAAATAAAAAAAAAGGCCCTAACCTATACTAAATTACAAAAGTTAACAGCTCTATTACCTTACCAGCCCTGAACAGGGCCCTTTGCGGGGCATGCCCCAAAGAAAACAGCTCTTTTGCCTGTAAAAAAAACACACAATCCCCCCCCCCCACATTACAACCCACCACCCACATACCCCTACTCTAACCCAAACCCCCCTTAAATAAACCTAACACTACCCCCCTGAAGATCTCCCTACCTTGAGTCGTGTTCACCCAGCCGGGCCGAAGTCTTCATTCGATGGGGCAGAAGAGGACATCCAGACCGGCAGAAGTCTTCATCCAAGCGGGGCAAGAAGAGGTCTTCCATCCATCAGAAAAGTACAAAAAAACAAACAAACACTAAATTAGCAAAAATAATAAAATATTACAATAATTTTAAACTAATTACACCTAATCTAAGCCCCCTACTAGCTATTAATATAGCTACAATATAACTAATAGTTACATTGTAGCTATTTTAGGATTTATATTTATTTTACAGGCAACTTTGTATTTATTTTAACTAGGTACAATAGCTATTAAATAGTTAATAACTATTTAATAACTACCTAGCTAAAATAAATACAAATTTACCTGTAAAATAAACCCTAACCTAAGTTACAATTACACCTAACACTACACTGTCATTAAATTAACTAAATAAATTAATCCTATATAAAACTAAATACTTACCTGTAAAATAAACCCTAATATAGCTACAATATAACTAATAGTTACATTGTAGCTATTTTAGCATTTATATTTATTTTACAGGCAACTTTGTATTTATTTTAACTAGGTACAATAGCTATTAAATAGATATTTACTGTTTAATAGCTACCTAGTTAAAATAATTACAAAATTACCTGTAAAATAAATCCTAACCTAAGTTACTATTAAACCTAACACTACACTATCATTAAATAAATTAACTACAAGTACCTACAATTAAATACAATGAAATAAACTAAACTAAAGTACAAAAAAAACAAACACTAAATTACAAAAAATAAAAAAAATTACAAGAATTTTAAACTAATTACACCTAATCTAAGCCCCCTAATAAAATAACAAAGCCCCCCAAAATAAAAAAATGCCCTACCCTATATTAAATTACAAAAGTAATCAGCTCTATTACCTTACCAGCCCTTAAAAGGGCCTTTTGCGGGGCATGCCCCAAAGAAAACAGCTCTTTTGCCTGTAAAAAAAAACACAATACCCCCCCCCACATTACAACCCACCACCCACATACCCCTACTCTAACCCAAACCCCCCTTAAATAAACCTAACACTACCCCCCTGAAGATCTCTCTACCGTGTCTTCACCCAGCGGGCCGAAGTCTTCATCCGATCGGGCAGAAGAGGACATCCAGACCGGCAGAAGTCTTCATCCAAGCGGGGCAAGAAGAGGTCTTCCATCCATCAGAAGTCTTGATCCAGGCGGCATCTTCTCTGTTCATCCATCGGGAGCGGAGCGGCAGCATCCTGAAGACATCCCACGCAGAGCATCCTCTTCTTTCTTGATCCGACGACTAGGTGAAAGTACCTTTAAGTGACGTCATCCAAGATGGCGTCCCTTGAATTCCGATTGGCTGATAGGATTCTATCAGCCAATCGGAATTAAGGTAGGAAAAATCTGATTGGCTGATTCAATCAGCCAATCAGATTCAAGTTCAATCCGATTGGCTGATGGAATCAGCCAATCAGATTGACCTCGCATTCTATTGGCTGTTCCGATCAGCCAATAGAATGCAAGCTCAATCTGATTGGCTGATTGGATCAGCCAACCGGATTGAACTTGAATCTGATTGGCTGATTGAATCAGCCAATCAGATTTTTCCTACCTTAATTCCGATTGGCTGATAGAATCCTATCAGCCAATCGGAATTCAAGGGACACCATCTTGGATGACATCACTTAAAGGTACAGTCACTTAGTCGTCGGATCAAGAAAGAAGAGGATGCTCTGCGTGGGATGTCTTCAGGATGCTGCCGCTCCGCTCCGGATGGATGAACAGAGAAGATGCCGCCTGGATCAAGACTTCTGATGGATGGAAGACCTCTTCTTGCCCCGCTTGGATGAAGACTTCTGCCGGTCTGGATGTCCTCTTCTGCCCGATCGGATGAAGACTTCGGCCCTCTGGGTGAAGACACGGTAGAGAGATCTTCAGGGGGGTAGTGTTAGGTTTATTTAAGGGGGGTTTGGGTTAGAGTAGGGGTATGTGGGTGGTGGGTTGTAATGTGGGGGGGGGTATTGTGTTTTTTTTTACAGGCAAAAGAGCTGTTTTCTTTGGGGCATGCCCCGCAAAAGGCCCTGTTCAGGGCTGGTAAGGTAATAGAGCTGATTACTTTTGTAATTTAGTATAGGGTAGGGCATTTTTTTATTTTGGGGGGCTTTGTTATTTTATTAGGGGGCTTAGATTAGGTGTAATTAGTTTAAAATTCTTGTCATTTTTTTTATTTTTTGTAATTTAGTGTTTGTTTTTTTTGTACTTTAGTTTAGTTTATTTCATTGTATTTAATTGTAGGTACTTGTAGTTAATTTATTTAATGATAGTGTAGTGTTAGGTTTAATTGTAACTTAGGTTAGGATTTATTTTACAGGTAATTTTGTAATTATTTTAACTAGGTAGCTATTAAACAGTAAATATCTATTTAATAGCTATAGTACCTAGTTAAAATAAATACAAAGTTGCCTGTAAAATAAATATAAATCCTAAAATAGCTACAATGTAACTATTAGTTATATTGTAGCTATATTAATAGCTAGTAGGGGGCTTAGATTAGGTGTAATTTGTTTAAAATTATTGTAATATTTTATTATTCTTGCTAATTTAGTGTTTGTTTGTTTTTTTGTACTTTTCTGATGGATGGAAGACCTCTTCTTGCCCCGCTTGGATGAAGACTTCTGCCGGTCTGGATGTCCTCTTCTGCCCCATCGGATGAAGACTTCGGCCCGGCTGGGTGAACACGACTCAAGGTAGGGAGATCTTCAGGGGGGTAGTGTTAGGTTTATTTAAGGGGGGTTTGGGTTAGAGTAGGGGTATGTGGGTGGTGGGTTGTAATGTGGGGGGGGGGGTATTGTGTTTTTTTTTACAGGCAAAAGAGCTGTTTTCTTTGGGGCATGCCCCGCAAAAGGCCCTGTTCAGGGCTGGTAAGGTAATAGAGCTGTTAACTTTTGTAATTTAGTATAGGGTAGGGCATTTTTTTTTATTTTGGGGGGCTTTGTTATTTTATTAGGGGGCTTAGATTAGGTGTAATTAGTTTAAAATTCTTGTAATATTTTTTTATTTTTTGTAATTTAGTGGGGGGTTTTTGTACTTTAGTTTAGTTTTTTTAATTGTATTTAATTGTAGGTACTTGTAGTTAATTTATTTAATGATAGTGTAGTGTTAGGTTTAATTGTAACTTAGGTTAGGATTTATTTTACAGGTAATTTTGTAATTATTTTAACTAGGTAGCTATTAAATAGTCAATATCTATTTAATAGCTATTGAACCTAGTTAAAATAAATACAAAGTTGCCTGTACAATAAATATAAATGCTAAAATAGCTACAATGTAACTATTAGTTATATTGCAGCTATATTAGGGTTTATTTTACAGGTAAGTCTTTAGTTTTATATAGGATTCATAGAGGTAATAGAGCTGTTAACTTTTGTAATTTAGTATAGGGTAGGGCATTTTTTTTATTTTGGGGGGCTTTGTTATTTTATTAGGGGGCTTAGATTAGGTGTAATTAGTTTAAAATTCTTGTAATATTTTTTTATTTTTTGTAATTTAGTGGGGGGTTTTTGTACTTTAGTTTAGTTTTTTTAATTGTATTTAATTGTAGGTACTTGTAGTTAATTTATTTAATGATAGTGTAGTGTTAGGTTTAATTGTAACTTAGGTTAGGATTTATTTTACAGGTAATTTTGTAATTATTTTAACTAGGTAGCTATTAAATAGTCAATATCTATTTAATAGCTATTGAACCTAGTTAAAATAAATACAAAGTTGCCTGTACAATAAATATAAATGCTAAAATAGCTACAATGTAACTATTAGTTATATTGCAGCTATATTAGGGTTTATTTTACAGGTAAGTCTTTAGTTTTATATAGGATTCATTTATTTAGTTAATTTAATGATAGTGTAGTGTTAGGTGTAATTGTAACTTAGGTTATGATTTATTTTACAGGTAAATTTGTATTTATTTTAGCTAGGTAGTTATTAAATAGTTATTAACTATTTAATAGCTATTGTACCTAGTTAAAATAAATACAAAGTTGCCTGTAAAATAAATATAAATCCTAAAATAGCTACAATGTAACTATTAGTTATATTGAAGCTATATTAATAGCTAGTCGGGGGCTTAGATTAGGTGTAATTAGTTTAAAATTATTGTAATATTTTATTATTTTTGGTAATTTAGTGTTTGTTTGTATTTTGGTACTTGTATGATGGATGGAAGACCTCTTCTTGCCCCGCTTGGATGAAGACTTCTGCCGGTCTGGATGTCCTCTTCTGCCCCATCGGATGAAGACTTCGGCCCGGCTGGGTGAACACGACTCAAGGTAGGGAGATCTTCAGGGGGGTAGTGTTAGGTTTATTTAAGGGGGGTTTGGGTTAGAGTAGGGGTATGTGGGTGGTGGGTTGTAATGTGGGGGGGGGATTGTGTTTTTTTTTTTACAGGCAAAAGAGCTGTTTTCTTTGGGGCATGCCCCGCAAAGGGCCCTGTTCAGGGCTGGTAAGGTAATAGAGCTGTTAACTTTTGTAATTTAGTATAGGGTAGGGCATTTTTTTTATTTTGGGGGGCTTTGTTATTTTATTAGGGGGCTTAGATTAGGTGTAATTAGTTTAAAATTCTTGTAATATTTTTTTTATTTTTTGTAATTTAGTGTTTGGTTTTTTTTGTAATTTAGTGGGGGGTTTTTGTACTTTAGTTTATTTAATTGTAGATAATTGTAGGTACTTGTAGTTAATTTATTTAATGACAGTGTAGTGTTAGGTTTAATTGTAACTTAGGTTAGGATTTATTTTACAGGTAATTTTGTAATTATTTTAACTAGGTAGCTATTAATTAGTCAATAACTATTTAATAGCTTTTGTACCTAGTTAAAATAAATACAAAGTTGCCTGTAAAATAAATATAAATGCTAAAATAAATACAATGTAACTATTAGTTATATTGCAGCTATCTTAGGGTTTATTTTACAGGTAAGTATTTTGTTTTAAATATGATTCATTTATTTAGTTAATTTAATGATAGTGTAGTGTTAGGTGTTAGTGTAACTTAGGTTAGGATTTATTTTACAGGTAAATTTGTATTTATTTTAGCTAGGTAGTTATTAAATAGTTATTAACTATTTAATAACTATTGTACCTAGTTAAAATAAATACAAAGTTACCTGTAAAATAAAAATAAATCCTAAAATAGCTATAATGTAACTATTAGTTATATTGTAGCTATATTAGGGTTTATTTTACAGGTAAGTATTTAGTTTTAAATAGGATTCATTTATTTAACTATAGTAAACTTATTTCGTTTTATTTAAATTATATTTAAGTTAGGGGGTGTTAGTGTTAGGGTTAGACTTAGGTTTAGGGGTTAATAACCTTATTATAGTAGCGGCGACGTTGGGGGCGGGAGATTAGGGGTTAATAATTGTAGGTAGGTGGCGGCGATGTTAGGGAGGGCAGATTAGGGGTTAATAAAATGTATTATAGTGTTTGCGAGGCGGGAGTGCGGCGGTTTAGGGGTTAATACATTTATTATAGTTGCGGCGATTTGCGGTCGGCAGATTAGGGGTTAATACTTGTAGTTAGATTGTGGCGACGTTGGGGGGAGGCAGATTAGGGGTTAATAACTATAATGTAGGGGTTGGCGGTGTTAGGGACACCAGATTAGGGGTTAATAGCTATAATGTAGGCGGCGGCGATATCGGGTCGGCAGATTAGGGGTTAATACTTGTAGTTAGATTGCGGCCCGTTGGGGGGGGCAGATTAGGGGTTAATAACTATAATGTAGGGGTCGGCGGTGTTAGGGACAGCAGATTAGGGGTTAATAGCTATAATGTAGGCGGCGGCGATATCGGGTCGGCAGATTAGGGGTTAATACTTGTAGTTAGATTGCGGCGACGTTGGGGGGGCAGATTAGGGGTTAATAACTATAATGTAGGGGTCGGCGGTGTTAGGGACAGCAGATTAGGGGTTAATAGCTATAATGTAGGCGGCGGCGATATCGGGTCGGCAGATTAGGGGTTAATACTTGTAGTTAGATTGCGGCGACGTTGGGGGAGGCAGATTAGGGGTTAATAACTATAATGTAGGCAGCGGCGATATCGGGTCGGCAGATTAGGGGTTAATACTTGTAGTTAGATTGTGGCGACGTTGGGGGGAGGCAGATTAGGGGTTAATAACTATAATGTAGGGGTTGGCGGTGTTAGGGACACCAGATTAGGGGTTAATAGCTATAATGTAGGCGGCGGCGATATCGGGTCGGCAGATTAGGGGTTAATACTTGTAGTTAGATTGCGGCCCGTTGGGGGGGGCAGATTAGGGGTTAATAACTATAATGTAGGGGTCGGCGGTGTTAGGGACAGCAGATTAGGGGTTAATAGCTATAATGTAGGCGGCGGCGATATCGGGTCGGCAGATTAGGGGTTAATACTTGTAGTTAGATTGCGGCGACGTTGGGGGGGCAGATTAGGGGTTAATAACTATAATGTAGGGGTCGGCGGTGTTAGGGACAGCAGATTAGGGGTTAATAGCTATAATGTAGGCGGCGGCGATATCGGGTCGGCAGATTAGGGGTTAATACTTGTAGTTAGATTGCGGCGACGTTGGGGGAGGCAGATTAGGGGTT